>NC_069503.1:290979262-291179262 GCF_027579735.1 Bombina bombina | reverse complement strand
GCATGATACAACTGTAAAAAAATGGCACCATCAATGATCTGTGAATGTTCACCACTTCTGTGACAGGGTGCATGAATATGTGCGCTCCAAGATGGTAGCACCCAGTATGATGATGCAGAGCTTCACCAGCCGGCACATGTAGTAAAGAGAACAGCTGTAGACACAGGAGGAAAACAGTAGCTTTCAATAGGCACATTTTCTTTTTTGTTTTGTTTTGCTTTGCATTTAACCTTTTAAAGCCGTTATGACGTTCTATTCCGTCATAATTAGACTGGGCTTTAAAGCTGTTATGACGGAATAGAACGTCATAACTAACAGCTGTCCTGAAGCCTTCTGTGCTTCAAGGATTTAATCTTTGTCTGGAGGGCGTTCCTAGGATTGTAGGGACGCCCCCCAGATGCGATCCAATAATTGAAATCTCGCGATCGTATGCACGATCGCGTAGTTTCAATTTGTCTACATCGGAACAGTTGTTCCGATGTAGGCACTTTAACCCTGTCACGAAAGGGTTAAAGGGACGTTACTCATATGCTAAGTCACTTAAAAGTGATGCAGGACAACTCTAGAAAAATGACAAGAAAATATCACATGAACATCTCAATGTTAAAAAGGAAGATATTTTACCTTTATTTCAGCTCAGAGTAAATGCTCTGTGAGCCAGAGCTATTCTTTTTAGTAGCATCTATATGGTGCGGAAAAAAAAACAATCGGCTCATCAGTGCTGAGTTCACACTTTTGCTTTACTATGATCTCGTGGGATTCTTCTGTAATCTCACGAGATTTCCTGGTAAACCTTGTTAAACAAAGGAGGGAAATAAAGTGAATGTGCCCACACAAGCCAGATAAACGCTCCCTTGCAAGTCCCAGGACTAGTGTCTTTATTGATGCTTAAAGGGACAGTCTAGTCAAAATTTAAACTTTCATAATTCAGATAGGGCATGCACGTTTAAACAACTTTCCAATTACTTTTATCAAATTTGCTTTCTCTTGGTATTTGTCGGAGGCTAAACCTAAGTAGGTTCATATGCTAATTTCTAAAACACTTGAAGGCCGCATCTTAGTTTTTCACAGCTAGACAGCAGTAGTTCATGTGTGCCATATAGAAAACCTTGTGCTCACTAAAGTGGAGTTATTTATGACTCAGGACTGATTGGCTAAAATTCAAATCTGTCAAAAGAACTGAGATGAGAGGGCAGTCTGCAGAGGCTTAGATGCAAGGTAATCACAGAGGTAAAAGAAAAACAGTGTTGGGTATACAAAACTGGGGAATTGGGTAATAAAGGGATTTTATCTACCTTTTTAAACAAACATTTTTAAGTAGACTGTCCCCCTTTTAAAGTCCCCTTTTGAGGTAAATCTTTTTTTATTTATTTATAGAGATGTTCATGTGATATTCACTTTTTTTTTTTTTTTTTTTACACAGATACATAGATATGCTGCATCACTTTCAAGTGATTCAGCATTTGGGTATGATGTCCCTTTAAGAGAGGGCATTTTATGTTTATTATTTGTATTATTATTTTTAGTTTTGTGTGTGTCACTCTACCAACAAAGCAATGTGGGTCCGGTTTATTAGCCAGTGAGAAGTCACTTCTTAAAGGGCCATAATATTAAAGGGACAGTGTAGACTAAAATTAAATTATTTTTATTATTATTAATCCATTTCACATCCATACTTTAATATAATTTAAAAAAGGTGGTAGTGATCACAGCGCCAAAAAAGGCTAAAAAGGTAATTACACACAAGTATGATAGATTTTAAAAATATATTTATTTAGTATAAAACAATGGAGGTTAAAATCTCCTAGGAAGATTTTAAAAACAAATAAAATAAACTAGTAATCTCTAGAAATATTAGCTGCGTTAGCAACAATGTTACCATAACATAACATAAAGTAACTCAAAATGATATTGGAAATAATAATGTAAAACTCACATTAGTTTTATTAGACCCTGTCCCAAAGCATATGGATAGGAGTGGGGTATAATTAACCTCCCGTAAAACACGATGGGAATAACTAAAAATGCAGAGCTTGATGGTGCTAAAAATGGGAGCACGGTATATATCAGTGGAGCTATGGATCCATAACAGTGTAGCAGCCGCAGTTAGGATTCAAAAGAGGGAGTGCTTGACAAACGCCGCACTCGATTGAGAATCTTCTTAAAGGGCCATAATATTAAAGGGACAGTGTAGACTAAAATTAAATTATTTTTATTATTATTAATCCATTTCACATCCATACTTTAATATAATTTACCCTTGCCATTTTTGCTATTAAAGTTTTTTTTTATTATATTTTTTTAATATTTTAAAGTCCGTTATAATGCCCCAAGCCAATCCCTGTATTGTGAGATGTAAACGTTGCGTATGCACTCCCTGCTCGCTTTCAAATTGTTTTTAGATCCCTCTGCCTTGTGCATGCTACAGGTAGAAGGGGGCGAAGATGTCGGCACTATTGTGAAAAGCTGTGCAGTGCTTTCACATCTAGAGCCGTTAGATGAAGCTGGAGTTCTGCCAAGTATAGCAGTTGGCAGCAAGAGGGGCTTTGTAGGAGCTGTAGATGAAGCAATTTACAGAACAATCAACTGAGGGGCTTTCAGCTGTCAAGTGCTGTCAGGGGATGTTTAACCTAGTGCAGACACCCCACAGCTATCAGTGCGCCTGCTGAATCTCCTCGGCAGGCAAAGTACCACTTGCCTAGAAGTCTCCAAGGACACAGTAGCTGTCTCTCACTGATCAATCAGCCTCTCTGAGCTCCCGTGGTCTAGGCTAGCATACAGTATGCAGCCTCTCTACTTAGGGGAGCAACCTCCACTCCCTCTGCTCTCTGTTCTCAGGGCACAACAAACCGTATAACCTGACTGATGAAAATATCTAATAAAATACATTTTCAAATACATGTGACCTTCATTTATTAGGTAGATCAGTGAATTATAGTAATTTTTTTTTTTTAGATAACTTTCAGAGCTCTTTTCACCACTTGCTCATGACCATACACTTTGTTAGGCATATTTATAGTGCTCCTGTGGTCTAGGCTAGTGGCAGTATGCAGCCTCTCTACTGAGTGGAGCAACCTTCACTCCCTCTGCTCTCCTGGTATCAGCCCTGGGCCCTGGACTACTCAGAGGCCGGATGGGGTGCACCTCAGCACGACACACAGTAGTTAACTCTCTAAAGAGGTTACATCTGTTTCTGACAATTATTATTAGGTTGTTATAGGCTATTACTGTGGCAATGTATTCATGAGAGTTCATGTGTGCTTGTGAGCACGCTTCTGGGGCCCTCTCTATTACATAGGGCACGTTGTTGCCTTGCACGGCACATTTAAATATATGATTTGATTGGTCGGGGGGCGTGCTAACTTTTCTTGTAGCTCAGTCCTTTCCTTAGTGAGTGCCAGCGTTGTTGTGAAAATATACAGGAGCGGCAAATGTAAAGGTACATTTTTACAAACTTACTTTTTGAAAGATATTAGTGTATATGTCTTTTACATATTTAATGCTTTAATTTTATGTCTGTAGAAATTTGTCAGGTAACTACACTGGCCTTTCAATCCTGCACTGATGTGTGTTTAACCCACCATGACTCAACTTTTTAGCTAGTGCTGCTGATTGGATCACCAACTTGCTCTGCTGGCCCTGAGCGCTATTATCGACCATGCAAATGGTCCACATCCTTGTTTGCACAGTCTTTTTTTATTGCATGTTTGATATCTGTCCCTAGTTTCCTCTGCTGGAGAGTTAGTTCAAACATGGCACCACCAATTACGTTAAAGAAACCTCTGGAATTTAGAAAACTAGAGTTAAATTACAGGAAAATTGGAAAAATAAAGTATATTGTAGTTTTGTGTTTATTTCCTGACCATAATTACACCTTTTTTTATTACAATCTCATAATGTTTGATATCCATTTTAAATAAAAGCATAAGATCCTTATATTAAGGTTATTTAAAACAACCATATATATGTTCTTTATAAGAGTGTTTAGCTTCAGTTCTCACTCCCTGTCTCCCTTGTGGAGCCTCAGTTGTAGGTGCTCTCAGATTTTATAATATAACGTGCTGTAGCAATCTTATCCTCCAACGAGGCAAATGCCAGACGCAAACCTGTCTGAATCGTGCTTAGTAACTGCTGTTTCTGGTGTTGCCTTCCCACATCCACTGGTGCAATACGCAATGTAAACTTTTTTTCATCAGGGAGGAGTCTCTGATAGCCCATTAATGTCCAACGCAAAGAACTTTCCTATTGTTTGGTTTCATCCAAAAGGACACTACAGTCCTAAAATACCATGTATTTGTCATGCGACTTAATCGGATTACTCTAAATCAGGACTTATTAGGATTTCATTCCAGTAAAAATAGTATATAGTAGTGTACCTTGTTTCTAAATTGTCATACCAAAAATGATATAACCTAAAGTAAGTGTGTGCTAAAGTGTTTTTTTTGTTTTCATCCACCTCCTCCTCTTTTGTGGTTTCCTTGGGGGTATAAAGAGAAATGATACATTTTTGTATTTTAAAACATACATATATAGGACAGCAAAGGCGTAAGCAGGAAAAGAAAAAAGGTGGATGAGGAACTTAAGCACTATTCATCTGAATCTTTGTCAAGATCGGAATCCGAGGAGGAGGTCAGTATAGAAGTACACAAGTCGGTGGAAAGCCTGACATTTGGAGCAAATGGATGTTATTTGGCAAACTGCTGTCTTTTCAAGGAACAAAAAACCCATGTTTCTTTCATGATTTAGATATAACCTATAATTTTAAATTTCCATTTTACTTCTATTATAACATTTTCTTTGATTTCTTGTTATCCTTTGTTGAAAAGCAGGAACGTAAATTCAGTAGTGTGCTCTTGTCTGGAGCACTATATGGGTAGCAGTTTTACAACAATGTTTACAATAGCAAGAGCACTAGATGGCAACAATATTTCCTGTCATGTAGTGCCCCAGACGTGTACACTACATAGCTAGATATCTCTTCAACAAAGAATAACATGAGAATTAAGCAAATTTGATTATAGAAGTAAATTGGAAATTTTTTATGTTTTTATTTTTTATTCTTTCTGAATCATGAAAGAAAATGTTTGGGCTTCATTTCCCTTTTAATATTTACTTCAGAAGAGAAAATATTTATTTTAATCTTTCATCCTCTGTTTTGAATGCTAGCATCTCATTGGCTGTAATTTATACATGAGTCTATCAGGACTTTTGTAGATAACAAATAATATTTTCAGCTCCAATAGAACGATCCCAAAGTCTGCTAGTTTGCATTTACATTTTTTTAGAATTACATCACAGCTGATGGGGATAACTTTGCAAAACTACTTCCCAGTAGAACCTTATAAAGCTGAACTGAGATTTATGCAGGGAACGTCCCGTATACTCAACCTACTGATGTGAAAAGTGCTCCAAAAGAATGAGCTTATGTTCGGCAAACTTTGGTGCTCGTTTGAAATTGCACAACTTAAAAAATCCAAATATGTAAAGGCATTTTATGTTACCACAATTGCTTATAATTTTTTTTTTCATGTAATTGGCAAGAGTCCATGAGCTAGTGACGTATGTGATATACAATCATACCAGGAGGGGCAAAGTTTCCCAAACCTCAAAATGCCTATAAATACACCCCTCACCACACCCACAATTCAGTTTTACAAACTTTGCCTCCTATCGAGGTGGTGAAGTAAGTTTGTGCTAGATTTCTACGTTGATATGCACTTCTCAGCTTTTTTGAAGCCCGTTTCCTCTGAGTACAGTGAATGTCAGAGGGACGTGAAGGGAGTATCACCTATTGAATGCAATGGTTTTCCTCACGGGGATCTATTTCATAGGTTCTGTTATCGGTCGTAGAGATTCATCTCCTACCTCCCTTTTCAGATCGATGATATACTCTCATATTCCACTACCTCTACTGATAACTGTTTCAGTACTGGTTTGGCTATCTGCTATATGTGGATGGGTGTCTTCAGGTAAGTATGTTTTCATTACTTAAGACACTCTCAGCTATGGATTGACACTTTATGTATTTATATAAAGTTTTAAATATATGTATTGTACTTATATTTGCCATGATTCAGGTTTCAGTATATTTCCTTTTGCAGACTGTCAGTTTCATATCTGGGAAATGCATTTTTTTTTAGAAATTTCTTACCTGGGGTGTAGTCTTTTTTTTTCAATTGACTGTCATTTTTCTAAATCGTGGGCAGAATTAGGCTCGCGAGGGTGCAAAAGTGCGTTAAGTTACGTTCGTTGATGCAAATTTGTCGTTTCAACTAAGACGCCGGGTCCTTTCACAAGGTTGTGTCATCTATGACGCGAGTGTGTCGTTTCCGTACGTTTTTGTCGCCAAATATTTTCATTATTTTAGACCCCATTCCTATTTGCCTCTTGCCTTTTTCTATGTCAGAGGGCTATTCTGTTTGCATTTTTTCCCATTCTTGAAACTGCCATTTAAGGAAATTGATAATTTTGCTTTATATGTTGGTTTTATATGTTGTTTTTTTTCTCTTACATTTGCAAGATGTCTCAATCTGTTCCTGTCTCAAAATTCACTGCTGGATCCCTGCTGCCTGATAACAGTTCTACCAAAGATAAGTGCATTTGTTGTAAACTTGTGGAGATTATACCTCCAGCTGTGGTTTGTAATAGTTGTCATGATAAACTTTTACATGCAGATAATGTATCCATTAGTAGTAGTTCAATACCTGTTGCTGTTCCCTCAACATCTAATGCACAAGATATACCTGTAGATTTAAAAGAATTTATTTCTGATTCTATTCTGCCTTCTAATAAATATAAAAGGTCTTTCAAAACTTCTCATAAGGTTGATGAAATTTCAAATGACCAGCAACATACTGCATTATCCTCTAATGAGGATCTATCTGATTCAGAAGATCCTGCCTCAGATATTGACACTGATAAATCCTCTTATTTAAATTGGAGAATATTCGTTCTTTGTTAAAAGAAGTGTTGATTACATTGGATATGGAGGAAACTAGTCATCTTGATATGAAAACTAGTAAACATTTAAATTATGTTGATAAACCTCCTGTGGTTATTCCAGAGGTTTTTCCAGTTCCTGATGCTATTTCTGATATGATTTCTAAGGAATGGAGTAAGCCTGGTACTTCTTTTATTCCTTCAAGGTTTAAAAATTGTATCCTTTGCCAGAAGTTAGATTGGAGTTTTGGGAATAGATCCCCAAAGTTGATGGGGCTATTTCTACTCTTGCTAAACGTACTACTATTGCTACTGAGGAAAGTACTTCTTTTAAAGATCCTTTGTATAGGAAACTTGAATCTTATCTAAGGAAAGCTTATTTATGTTCAGGTCATCTTCTTAGGCCTGCAATTTCTTTGGCTGATGTTGCAGCTGCTTCAACTTTTTGGTTGGATACTTTAGTGCAACAAGTATCGGATCATGATTTGTCTAGCATTGTTAAGTTGATTCAACATGCTAATAATTTCATTTGTGATGCCATTTTTGATATCAAAATTGATGTTAAATCTATGGTCTTTAGCTATTTTAGCTAGAAGAGCTTTGTGGCTCAAATCTTGGAATGCTGATATGTCTTCTAAATCAAGATTGCTATCTCTTTCTTTCCAAGGTAATAAATTATTTGGTTCTCAGTTGGATTCAATAATTTCAACTGTTACTTGGGGGAAGGGAGTTTTTTTGCCTCGGGATAAAAAAACCTAAGGGTAAATCTAAAGCTTTTAACCATTTTTTCGTCAAAATAAGGAACAGAAACCTAATCCTCCCAAGGAATCTGCTTCCAATTGGAAACCACCTTCAAATTGGAAAAAATCCAAGCCATTTAAGAGATCAAAACCAGCCCCCAAGTCCGCATGAAGATGCGGCCCTCGTTCCAGCTCAGCTGGTAGGGGGCAGTTTAAAATTTTTAAAGATGTTTGGATCAATTCGGTCGAAAATTGATGGATTCAGAGTATTGTCTCTCAGGGGTACAGAATAGGATTCAGAGTGAGATCGCCTATGAGAAGATTTTTTTCTCTCACGCATTCCGGTAAACCCAGTAAAAGCTCAGGCTATTCTGAAGTGTGTTTCATACCTGGAGTTATCAGGGGTAATGCCAGTTCAGTTTCAGGAACAGGGTCTGGGGTTTTATTCAAACCTATTCATTGTCCCAAAGAAAGAGAATTCATTCAGACCAGTTTTGGATCTAAAGATTTTTAATCGAAGAGTACCAACTTTCCAAATGGTGACTATAAGGACTATTCTGCTTTTTGTTCAGCAAGGGCATTATATGCCCACAATAGACTTACAGGATGCATATCTTCAGATTCCGATTCATCAAGATCATTATCAGTTCCTGAGATTCTCTTTTCTAGACAAGCATTACCAATTAGTTGCTCTTCCTTTTGGCCTAGCGAGAGCTCCAAGAATCTTTTCAAAGGTTCTAGGTGCCCTACTCTCTATAATAAGAGAGCGGGGTATTGCGGTGTTTCATTATTTGGACGATATCTTGGTACTCGCTCAGTCTTTACGTTCTGCAGAATCTCACACGAATCAACTAGTGTTTCTTTAAAGACATGGTTGGAGGATCAATTTACCAAAAAGTTCCTCAAACAAGGGTAACCTTTTTAGGTTTCCAGATAGATTCAGTGTCCATGACTTTGTCGCTAACAGACAAGAGACGTTTGAAATTGGTTGCAGCCTGTCGGAACCTTCAGTCTCAGTCATTCCCTTCAGTAGCTATGTGCATGGAAGTTTTAGGTCTCATGACTGTAGCATCGGACGCGATCTTCTTTGCTGAACCTTGGTGGTTAGATCACCATCGTATAATTTTAGGGGCCTCTTTCGTCCGTCGTGATCACAACAGATGCAAGTCTTTCAGGTTGGGGAGCTGCTTGGGGATCTCTGACAGCACAAGGAGTTTGGAAATCTCAAGAGGTGAGATTACCAATCAATATTTTAGAACTCTGTGCGATTCTCAGGGCACTTAAATTTTGGCCTTTGTTGAAAAGAGAACCGTTCATTTGTTTTCAGACAGACAATGTCACAACTGTGGGACTCTCAGTCCTCAAGCTATGAAAGAAGTATCTCAAATACTTGTTTGGGCGGAATCCAGCTCCTGTCTAATTTCTTCGGTTCATATCCCAGGTATAGACAATTGGGAAGCAGATTACCTCAGTCGTCAGACTTTACATCTGGGAGAATGGTCTCTCCACCCAGATGTGTTTTCTCAAATTTTTCAGATGTGGGGGCTTCCAGAAATAGATATGATGGCATCTCATCTAAACAAAAAACTTCCCAGGTACCTGTCTAGGTCCAGGGATCCTAATCAGGTGGTAGCAGTAGATGCATTGATACTTCCTTGGTGTTATCAACCTGCTTATATTTTCCTGTCTCTAGTTCTTCCAAGAGTGATCTCCAAGATCATCATGGAGCAATCGTTTGTGCTGCCGGTAGCTCCAGCATGGCCTCACAGGTTTTGGTATGCGGATCTTGTACGGATGTCCAGTTGCCAATCTTGGCCACTTCCACTAAGGCTAGACCTTCTATCGCAAGGTCCATTTTTCCATCAGGATCTCAAATCATTAAATTTGAAGGTATGGAAATTGAACGCTTAGTGCTTAGTCATAGAGGTTTCTCTGACTCAGTAATTAATACTATGTTGCAGGCTTGTAAATCTGTTTCTAGAAAGATTTATTATCGAGTTTGGAAGACTTACATTTCATAGTGTTCTTCTCATAAATTATCTTGGCATTCTTTTAGAATTCCTAGAATTTTATAGTTTCTTCAGGATGGTTTGGATAAAGGTTTGTCTACAAGTTCCTTGAAAGGACAAATCTCTGCTCTTTCTGTTTTACTTCACAGAAAGATTGCTAAACTTCCTGATATTTATTGTTTTGTGCAGGCTTTGCTTCGTATCAAGCCTGTCATTAAATCAATCTCTCCTCCCTGGAGTCTTAATTTAGTTTTGAAGGATTTGCAGGCTCCTCCGTTTGAGCCTATGCATTCTTTGGACATTAAACTACTTTCTTGGAAAGTGTTGTTTCTTTTGGCCATCTCTTCTGCTAGAAGAGTTTCTGAATTATTAGCTCTCTTGTGAATCTCCTTTTCTGATTTTTCATCAGGATAAGGCGGTTTTGCGGACTAAATTTAAATTCTTACCTAAGGTTGTGAATTCTAACAACATTAATAGAGAAATTGTTGTCCCTTCCTTGTGTCCTAATCCTAAGAATTCCTTGGAGAGATCCTTACATTCTTTGGATGTGAACCAAAAGACAAAAGAGAGAAAACACTTATCCACATAATCTTTACTTAATTTCTATTAGATAAAGTCTATCCGATTCTCCTTGGAGACCTTGTTTATGAAATATATATTGATTAAATGGGTCTGCCTATAGGAGCAGTGCGTAAGCATTTAAACTCAACGTTTCAAAAAATAATTGACCTAGGTCACCAATTGTGTGTGAACCTAGCTCAAAAAAAAGATATGCTTCTATACACTGTTAGAAAAGTTTCATATGTTTTAGATTAGTCATCACAGTAAGCAATAGCAATTTTTTTAAAATATAACTTTTATTTATGTATTAAAAAGACAGCTTAAATTGAACTGTTGTCTGCTGCCTACATATATTACTAAAAACACATCTCTTTTGTGTTGGGTTATAACCTCTGATGATTAGTGTTTGAATTGGACAGGAAAATTTGTGGAAATAACACTATAGATGTTGTGTTTGAAAATTCACTTAGCCTTATTGGTGGCTTGTTCTAAAACACAATAGCTTGTTATTAATGTATTATCCACACTGAAATTTTACTGTTTTCACGATGAATCCAAATTTAACAAGACCGTATTTTATTGAGCTGCTGGTTGACTAAATTTATTTATGTGGACTATAATGTCCGGTATCTTTTACTCTCATATCCAAATAATTTTTATTTTACCTGATTATTATTGTGACATAAGATGGTCACCATTACCCTTGTAATATACAAATAGCTTTTGAATATCAGTGTTTTTAGCTGTTTCGAGTGTAAATAATATCAGCTCTGAATTGGTTAGATAATCCTGTTTGTTTTTTGGGGGTAACCTTTGGGGTATATCTTTAATAGGGGTTTAGAAAGTATTGTCATACCATTGCACTGTATGTAAATATGGTCATGGTTTGCTGCTCCTTAAATATTAATAATGATACTTTCTTATAACGCAACACCAGTGAGTACTTTATTGTGAATTATCCTCTATTGGTTTCACTGTGTGTCTTTATAGCCAGCTACTATTTTTGTATCTTCAGGTTAAACTGAGGAAAGATTTCCTTTAAAACCAATGGTTAACGATATTATCACTGTGTTGAAGCTTTAACTTATTCAGTTTTACTTGGTCAGCTATGTGTTATCTAATGTCCCCGCTATGTATAACCTTCTAGCTGTAGGGTGTGGTAAATTTTGATTCGCTTGTACCTCCTATGTTCTTCTGCTATAACGTTACAGTTAGCTTAAGGCTAATACCTGTTTATAAGCTTACTAGCTGCAGACTTGGAAAATACAGAGAAAAACTGAATTGCTCTGCCGTTTATTTAAACTGTCTACAATCAATATATGAATTTCAGTCACTTGTAGCTTGTTTGGAATAGTTGGATTGTTTTAAGAAAGTATCAAATCGCTTCCGTTTGTATCCACTATAATACCATGATTCTAATATTTCCCTATATTCACACCGCTAAACAGCAGTGATTACCTTTTAGTTAGTGATGCACCGAAATGGAAATTCTGGACCGAAACCGAATCCGAAAATCCGGGATGCACTTGGCCGAAAACCGAAACGGTTACCGAAAATGTATTTTTTCAAATTATTTTCAAATTAGTTTTTTTTAGTTTTTTTTTTGCATAATTAGAGCCAATAAAAAAAGCCCACACTTTTATTGAAAGTAACACACTGAAATTGGACAAAAATATCTTAAAACAATAATATGCTACACAATAATTTTACCAAGAAAAAAAAATAAAAGGCAAAAAATGCAATTTTCGGCCAAAATGTTTCTGCGACCAAAATTTTGGTGCATCCCTAATTAAAAAAATTATAAATATCAATATACCGTATTATTCTTCATTTAGTTCTATGTAACAGAATCATATTTAACAGGTTTTTATTTTTTACTAATTATCCAAATAAAGTATAGTCTTAGAAAACTCATTATATGCAGAACAGTAAGTCAAGTAATAAACTTAAACAGCAGCTCTAGGCTAGCATCAAATTTTAAACATGCTACACAATAATGTTACCGAAAATAACAGGCAAAAAACCCGAAAACCGAAATAGCCAAAAATGCAATTTTCGGCCGAAACTTTCTGCGGCCGAAATTTCGGTGCATCCCTAATCGTTAACCATTGGTTTTAAAGGAAATCTTTCCTCAGTTTAACCTGAAGATACAAAAATAGTAGCTGGCTATAAAGACACACAGTGAAACCAATAGAGGATAATTCACAATAAAGTACTCACTGGTGTTGCGTTATAAGAAAGTATCATTATTAATATTTAAGGAGCAGCAAACCATGACCATATTTACATACAGTGCAATGGTATGACAATACTTTCTAAACCCCTATTAAAGATATATAAACAAACAGGATTATCTAACCAATTCAGAGCTGATATTATTTACACTCGAAACAGCTAAAAACACTGATATTCAAAAGCTATTTGTATATTACAAGGGTAATGGTGACCATCTTATGTCACAATAATAATCAGGTAAAATAAAAATTATTTGGATATGAGAGGAAAAGATACCGGACATTATAGTCCACATAAATAAATTTAGTCAACCAGCAGCTCAATAAAATACGGTCTTGTTAAATTTGGATTCATCGTGAAAACAGTAAAATTTCAGTGTGGATAATACATTAATAACAAGCTATTGTGTTTTAGAACAAGCCACCAATAAGGCTAAGTGAATTTTCAAACACAACATCTATAGTGTTATTTCCACAAATTTTCCTGTCCAATTCAAACACTAATCATCAGAGGTTATAACCCAACACAAAAGAGATGTGTTTTTAGTAATATGTGTAGGCAGCAGACAACAGTTCAATTTAAGCTGTCTTTTTAATACATAAATAAAAGTTATATTTTAAAAAAATTGCTATTGCTTACTGTGATGACTAATCTAAAACATATGAAACTTTTCTAACAGTGTATAGAAGCATATCTTTTTTTTGAGCTAGGTTCACACACAATTGGTGACCTAGGTCAATTATTTTTTGATTCTTTGGATGTGGTAAGAGCTTTGAAATATTATTTTGAAGCTACTAAAGATTTCTGAAGACTTCTAGTCTATTTGTTATATTTTCTGGTTCTAGGAAAGGTCAGAAGGCTTCTGCTGTTTCCTTGGCTTCGTGGTTAAAGTTTTTTAATTCATCAAACTTATTTGGAGTCGGGTCAAGCCCTGCCTCAGAGAATTACAGCTCATTCTACTAGATAAGTCTCTACTTTGTGGGCTTTTAAGAATGAAGCTTCAGTTGATCAGATTTGCAAAGCAGCAACTTGGTCTTCTTTGCATACATTTACTAAATTCTACTGTTTTGATGTATTTGCTTCTTCAGAAGCGGTTTTTGGTAGAAAAGTTTTTCAGGCAGCTGTTTCAGTTTGATTCTTCTGCTTTTGATTTAAGTTTTTTCCTTTCATTTATGAGAATAAACTTATTTTTTGGGTTGTGGATTAATTTTTTTTCAGCGGAAAATGGCTGTTTTTTATTTTTTATCCCTCCCTCTCTAGTGACTCTTGCGTGGAGTTCCACATCTTGGGTATTGCTATCCCATACGTCACTAGCTCATGGGCTCTTGCCAATTACATGAAAGAAAACATAATTTATGTAAGAACTTACCTGATAAATTAATTTCTTTCATATTGGCAAGAGTCCATGAGGCCCTCCCCTTTTTTCTGGTGGTTATGATTTTTTTGTATAAAGCACAATTATTTCCAAATGCCTTTGTTGATGCTTTTTACTCCTTTCTTTATCACCCCACTACTTGGCTATTCGTTAAACTGAATTGTGGATGTGGTGAGGGGTGTATTTATAGGCATTTTGAGGTTTGGGAAACTTTGCCCCTCCTGGTAGGATTGTATATCCCATACATCACTAGCTCATGGACTCTTGCCAATAGGAAAGAAATGAATTTATCAGGTAAGTTCTTACATAAATTATGTTTTTCCTTTTCAAAGGGGAATGCAAAAAAGAAGAAAAGTAGTGAAGATAAAACTGTAAGTAACTTCTACATAAATGCTTTTAAAATGTGATATTGATAGAAGAAATAAGTTGTCTTAGTATATTGAAGTGTTGAATTCTCAACAAATTGCTAATGCTACAAAGACATTTGCATACTTTAACAATTCCTTTTTTTTACACAAATGCTCCCTTTCTAACATTCTGATGTAAATATAATTTTAGTTCCAGAGAAAATTCAAGAGACATTTTAGATTTAATTTAGTTACTAACAATGAAACATAGCAATTTGCATCGTTTATTTTGCTTGATTTTAGTGTAAAATACCCCTAAAATACACATCAATGTGTGTTTGCCTCAGATTCTTTAGAGAAGCTGGGAGTTAAATTCTGTAATCTGAGGATGCAATTTGCATGACCTGGGCACTTACTACACAGTGATTGCTTAAAGCAGAGTACTAATGAATTAACAGCTATCCATTATTTATTTTATAAAATTTGTTTTATTCACTTGGTATCCTGTTAAATGAGCAGCAGTGCACTACTGGGAGCTAGCTGAACACATTTGTTTAGCCAGCGACAGAGGCATATGTGTGCAGCCACCAATCGGCAGCTAGCTTCCAGTAGTGCAATGCTGCTCCTGAGCCTACCTAGGTAATTTTTTTAACAAAGGATACCAAGAAAATTATTATAAAATTAAATTTTATAATAGAAATAAATTGAGAAATTGTTTAAAGGGACACTGAACCCAAAAATTTTCTTTCATGGTTCAGATAGAGCATGCAAATTTAAGCAACTTTCCAATGTACTCAGATTATCAATTTTTCTTCGTTATCTTGCTTTCTTTATTTGAAAAAGAAGGCATCTAAGCTATTTTTTTGGTTCATTACCATGGAAAGCACCTGTTTATTGGTGGGCGAATTTATCCACCAATCATCAAGAACAACACAGTGTGTTCACCAAAAATGGGCCGGCAACTAAACTTACATTCTTGCATTTCAAATAAAGATACCAATGAATGAAGAAAATTTGATAATAGGAGTAAATTAGAAAGTTGCTTACAATTGCATGCTCTATCTGAATCAAGAAAGAAAAAAACAGAATTTATGCTTACCTGATAAATTTCTTTCTTTTGCGATGTACTGAGTCCACGGATTCATCCTAACTTGTGGGATATTGTCCTTCCTGACGGGAAGTAGCAAAGAGAGCACCACAGCAGAACTGTCTATATAGCTCCCCCCTTAACTCCACCCCCCAGTCATTCGACCGAAGGCCAAGGAAGAAAAGGAGAAACTATAAGGTGCAGAGGTGATTGAAGTTTACATAAAAAATACTATCTGTCTTGAATAGACAGGGCGGGCCCATGGACTCGGTACATCGCAAAAGAAAGAAATTTATCAGGTAAGCATAAATTCTGTTTTCTTTTGCAAGATGTACCGAGTACACGGATTCATCCTAACTTGTGGGATACCAATACCAAAGCTTTAGGACACTGATGAAGGGAGGGACAAGACAGGAACCTAAACGGAAGGCACCACTGCTTGCAAAACCTTTCTCCCAAAAATAGCCTCCGAAGAAGCAAAAGTATCAAATTTGGAAAATTTGGAAAAGGTATGAAGCGAAGACCAAGTCGCAGCCTTACAAACCTGTTTAACAGAAGCATCATTTTTAAAAGCCCATGTGGAAGCCACCGCTCTAGTGGAGTGAGCTGTAATTCTTTCAGGAGGCTGCTGTCCAGCAGTCTCATAAGCCAAACGGATGATGCTTTTCAGCCAAAAGGAAAGAGAGGTAGCCGTAGCCTTTTGACCTCTACGCTTTCCAGCATATACAACAAACAAAGAAGATGCTTGGCGAAAATCTTTGGTTGCCTGCAAATAAAACTTCAAGGCACAAACCACGTCCAAGTTGTGCAACAGACGGTCCTTCTTAGAAGGATTAGGACACAGAGAAGGAACAACAATTTCCTGATTGATATTCCTGTTAGAAACAACCTTAGGGAGGAACCCAGGTTTGGTACGCAAAACCACCTTATCAGCATGGAAAACAAGATAAGGCGAGTCACATTGTAATGCAGATAGTTCAGAAACTCTTTGAGCTGAAGAGATAGCAACTAGAAACAGAACTTTCCAAGATAGAAGCTTAATATCTATGGAATACATGGGTTCAAACGGGAACCCCCTGAAGAACTTTAAGAACTAAATTGAGACTCCATGGCGGAGCAACAGGTTTAAACACAGGCTTAATTCTAACTAAAGCCTGACAAAAAGCCAGAACGTCTGGGACATCTGCCAGACGCTTGTGCAACAGAATAGACCAAGCAGATATCTGTCCCTTTAAGGAACTAGTGGACAATCCTTTCTCCAATCCTTCTTGGAGAAAAGACAAAATCCTAGGAATCCTGATCTTACTCCATGAGTAGCCTTTGGATTCGCACCAAAAAAGATATTTACGCCATATCTTATGATAGATCTTCCTGGTGACAGGCTTTCGAGCCTAAATCAAGGTATCTATGACCGACTCAGAGAAACCCCGCTTTGATAAAATCAAGCGTTCAATCTCCAAGCAGTCAGTTGCAGAGAAATTAGATTTGGATGCTTGAATGGACCTTGAATCAAAAGGTCCCGTCGCAGTGGCAGAGTCCATGGTGGCAGAGATGACATGTCCACCAGGTCTGCATACCAAGTCCTGCGTGGCCACGTAGGCGCTATCAAAATCACTGAAGCTCTCTCCTGTTTGATTCTGGCAATCAGACGCGGAAGGAGAGGGAATGATGGAAGCACATAAGCCAGGTTGAACGACCAGGGTACTGCTAGAGCATCTATCAGTACTGCCTGAGGATCCCTTGACCTGGATCCGTAACGAGGAAGTTTGGCGTTCTGACGAGACGCCATCAGATCCAATTCTGGTGTGCCCCATAGCTGAACCAGTTGAGCAAACACCTCCTGATGGAGCTCCCACTCCCCCGGATGAAAAGTCTGATGACTTAGAAAATCTGCCTCCCAGTTCTCCACCCCTGGGATATAGATCGCTGATAGATGGCAAGAGTGAGTCTCTGCCCATTGGATTATCCTGGAAACTTCTGTCATCGCCAAGGAACTCCTTGTTCCCCCCTGATGATTGATATAAGCTACAGTCGTGATGTTGCCTGCTTAGAGCCAGCAAAGAGAATGACTGGGGGGTGGAGTTAAGGGGGGAGCTATATAGACAGCTCTGCTGTGGTGCTCTCTTTGCTACTTCCTGTCAGGAAGGACAATATCCCACAAGTTAGGATGAATCCGTGGACTCTGTACATCTTGCAAAAGAAAATTGGGTTCAGTGTCCCTTTAACCCCTTCATTGCTAAGCTGATTTTGAGCTTTTTGTTTTTTTACTGCTATCATTTAAACACTATTTTAAGTCATATTTAAGTGAATGACCCATACAACATTTCATTTTATTTAGCAGGACAAGCAGATTCCGAATATACAATTATTGTATTTAGATGTTATTGTACATGAGAAGGCTGCAACAAAACTGTTAAATTAGAAAATATATTTTTATGTTTTTAGAAAATAACATTTGATATATCCCTAAAGCTGTAATCAAGCGTAAAACCTTAAATATTAACTTTTTTATTATTAATGTTTGTTTATGGGGGTTTTGGTATTTAAACGCGCAGGTGAGTCTTTCAAATGAGGGGTCTTGATCGTTTGTAGCTGGTAATGGAGCCTAAGATTGTGGGGCTTAAATAACCTCCCCCATCCAGCTATAGTGCTTCACCCTTTGTGATGTCAGCACACATTGATGGCTTGGGAGTGCCACCAACTATCCCCGGCCTGTAGTGCGGGGGATTGCAGAAATCTGCTTTTGATCAGCGATACCCCCTGCATGACCAGGCATCTTCGTCATGCTCATTGATCTGATTACAATTGTATGCTCTGACTCACGCAAGACAACTTTGGGGTTTTGTGTCCCTTTAAGGACTTTATTAATGATTTGACAAACTCTGCACATTGTGGTAACAGTATATATAAATCCATATACACACTTTAAACAATAATAGACCTTAACAAAAGTATTTTGTTCTAATTGTAGGCTATGGATTGTTAGGTTTCTATGAGTGGGCATTGGTTACAGCCTATAGGTCAGAAACAGTGGTGGTCCTAGGGGGAAAGCAAGTGGTGCAAAGGAACCCAATTGGGCTGTGGAGAGGTTACAAGGATAAAAATTACTACTCCCTGTCCTTTTAGGCAGGCCACATCGCATAACTGCTTAACCACACCCCAGACCACCTGGCTCTGCTTCCAGAACACCTGAGACTCCACCTTCCCCCTACCCTAACCCTGCCCAGGTAACACCCGTAACTACGCTTCCACCTTTCCTATCCCATCTCATGGAACTCCCGCTACTGAATCTGAAGTGTTTGCCCCTCCCCATAATGTTTCTGGAAAGCCACTGGCCAGGAGGTACGGCTTCTGATTGGCTGTACCAACCATCTTCACAAGCCTATTTGATTTTTTTCATTGAATATATTATGTTTTTTTTTTTAATTTAAATTGTTCACTATCCCCTTTTAATACAGCCATCCATCGATCGATCACTTTGAATAATCTAACTGTAAAACTGACTTATTTTTTTTAACAACTTGCTTTCTGATTTATTTTTTTATTTTCTTAATTTTTTTAGGATAAAGCCAAAAAGAAAAAGAAACATAAAAAGCATAGCAAGAAAAAGAAAAAGAAGTCTCTTGCTCAAAGTTCAGATTCAGAGTGACTCTCAGAATAATAAATTCTTCCCAAATATGTGCAATGACAACACAGACTGTGAAAAGCCTGGCATGCAACATTGTTTTAAATCTACATTACATTGTAATTATTTTTCCAGTTGCCTTCTTTAAGCAGGACGTTATTATATTCTCAAAGTATATATGTTTTTAGAAGGGATACTAGTGATAAAGATTCTTACATCTTTACAGAGCAAAGTTGGGTGGATCATTTGAACTTTTATTTCACTTTTTGCTTACGTTTAGGGTAGTTTGTCATGATCGACAGTTCTATATGTGCAACACTGTTAAAGGGACACTAAACCCAAGTTTTTTCTTTTATTATTCAGGTAGAGAATACAATTTGAAACAACATTCCTATTTACTTCTATTATTTAATTTGCTTAATTCTTTAGATACCCTTTGCTGAAGAAATAGCAATGCACATCGGTAAGCCAATCAGACGAAGCATCTATGTGCAGCCACCTATTAGAAACGACTAAGCCTATCTAGATATGCTTTTCAGCAAAGGATATCACGAGAATGAAGCAACATAGAAAATAGAAGTAAATTAGAAAGTTGTTAAAATTTCATTCTCTTTCTAAATCATGAGAAAAAAAAAATGGGTTTAATGTCCCTTTAAGGATAGCATGAATTCCTTAAAGAGTTCTGGAAGGCAAGATTAAACTTTCATGATTCAGATAGTGTTACGTTTAATAAAACTTTCCAATGTATTTCTTATATCAAATGTACTTCTTTCTCATAGTATCCTTTTGTTGAAACATATCCCCTTTCCTTGAGAACATATATAGTGTGCAACACACGTGTATGAGAATACACTTATGCAAAGAAGCCAAGTTGCAATAAAGAATACAAAGTAAAAAAAACAACTAATCTGATATCAGAATTGGATTTTTTAAAAAATGTGTATATACACTGTGATTCATGAAAGTTTAAATTTGTCTTTAATATCCCTTTAATATTTTTTGTTATTTTATAACCTACAAAACCAAAACAAGCAAGCCACAAACTCCATAGAAATGGTGATTTTCATAATAATGACCGATGTGTAAGCAATAAGATTTTGTGTAAGCATAAAATTTTGTAGGGATTACTTTCTACTAGTTTAATGGCCAAAGAAAATGTACACTAAATGGGTTGTTTTTCAAAGTGCCGTATAAGATGTTACATGGGTGATACCAGCTTGCATTAAAAAAATGTTTAGCTTTAAAAAAAAAAAATAAAAAAAAAAATATATATAAAATGTAATAACATGAGGAGGTATGCATAGTTGTACTACTTGTCTATGGCCTGGAACAGTCTGAGGGGGTAGAGTGTGACTGGTGTTTTACATGATGTGGTTTTATTACAGATGTCCTCTCTGTAATCTGCATGCATTATAATCCCAACCAGTGTAATAAGGATCTCTTTCCCCATGGATATCCTGAGGCCATGACTTCTCATATCTGGCACTTATATAGCATCCATTTGTCTTACACTTGCCTGGGGTATGCTTGAGGGTTTGTTCAGCATTAGAAAGCCCAACGTGACTGCAGTGTAATGACATTCCCATTCCTTCAGGTTTGTCAAGTCTGCTCATATGACATGTTGCACTAGAACATTCATTTTTGGTGTTGATTCTCTGACTACTAACAGTCCTGGGTTTAGAGCTATTCATACTTGAATACGGAGGTGTCGTAAAATATGCTTTAATTGTCTACATTGGGTACTTACATATTAGCTCATTGATGGTTTCTGATGGCTGGTATTTGGTAATCAAAATATCCTCCCAATAATTGTTTTATTTGAAAAATTCAAAATGGCTTGCAGTAGTTTAACTCTAGATATGTATCTGCAAGAATCATGTAGTATTAGCACCAAGTACGTGGGTTTAACTATAGAATAATTTCCAGCACACAACTAACTGGTCAGCATTCACTCATTGTTTTTGTTGATTCTTAAAGAGTCATCGGACTGATTTGTATAGTTTGCATGATTTAGTTTTTAACTTGCTTTGCATAGTACATGTATAGAGTAAGTTAGCAGTAGAGCTATTTTAATTAATTTCATGCACATGTGCTAAATCTGTTAGCATGTAAAAAACCTGTTTGTTTTGTATTATTTTTTTAAATATATATTTAACAGCTTCATATTGAAGTCGATATATAAGGTTCAGTACCAGGTCCATTATGAAAATGTGCCCTGTTTTATTAAAGTGATTTAAGAAACTAAATAAAAGTGCTGTTTAACACTTATGGCTATTTTGTTAATTGATCTTTATGGCAAGCTATGAAAAAAAAAAACACATAAGAACATTTTAAATCTTATTGATTGAAAACGACAAACTGCCGCCACATCTTTACCATAGAGTTCTTCAGTTAGAAACAGAAGGTCTAAATATTTTGCAAAACTTATGACAGACAAAATATTCTTTATTATTTTGGCATCAATTCATTGTATTTAAAGGGACAGTAAATTAAAAAATAAGCTTATGATTCAGATGCAAATTTAACAAAAATACAATTTACTTCTGTTATCTAATTTGCTTTATTCTTTTGGTATCCTTTATAAAAAGCTTATATGGGAAGGCTCAGGAGCAGCCACTGGGAACTAGCTGCTGATTGGTGGCTATGCATGTATGCCTCACCCGTTGTGTTTAGCTGGATTCTAGTCGTGCATTGCTGATTCTTCAACAAAGAATACCAAGACAATGAAGCAAATTTTGAAAAAGGTATAAATTGGATATTTTTTAAAAATTTGAATCGTGAAATAATTTGGGGTTTTATAACCAGTTAAACGAACCTTAACTGCTTAAAGGTTACTTTTAAAGGGACATAAAGCAGTTTTTCTTTCATGATTCTGATAGAGCAGGGGTTTGCAAACATGTCCTCAGACCTCCCTAACAGGCTAGATTTTCAGAATTACCTTGGGTGAGAGCAGCTTAATAACCATGTTTACAAGTCAATTGATTATTTCACCTGTGCTCCAGTTAAGATATCCTGAAAATCTAGCCTGTGGACAGGTTAGAAAACCTGTTAAATGGAGCGTGCAATTTTAAACAACTTTCCAATTTACTTCTATTATCTAATTTAGTTTTTTCTCTTGGTATCCTTTGTTGAAAAGTACCTAGGTAGGCCCAGGAGAAGAAATGCACTACTGGGAGCTAGCTTCTGATTGGTGACTGCACATATACTGTATATGCCTATTGTAAGGGCTATCCTGATGTGTTCAGCTATCTCTCCCAGTAGTGAATTGCTGCTCCTTCAACAAATACCACCAAGAGAATGAAGAAAAAATTATATAAGTACATTGGAATGTTGTGTGCTCTATATGAACGAGAGACCATCATTTGGGGTTTATGCCTGAACTGTCTATATATAAGGAACACTGAAATTGTTGTTCATAACGTGTTTGTTTTGTTTGTTTTTGTTTTAAAACAAAAGAAAACACAACAGCAAAAATGTATTGAGTGTGATTTGAGCCTATAAATGTACCCATAAAATCTAGGTACTTTTGAGAGGTTTATTAGTTCTACGGTCACGGGAGAGTATAACAGAAGTATACCGTTAGGCTATCATAGGCACAAGTTATAATCTTTATAAATAAAGTATCTGTGTAAATGGTCATTGGTGCACATTTGTGAATATCTTTAAATATAGCATATTTTAGTTTTTCAATTTTTAATAAATCATGTATTAAAGCACAAACTGCCTTGAGTGGGACTTGAACCTGTATAGTTTAGTACAACAATACTTTTCCTCTATCCCCTGTGCTATTTGAACACTTGATCATCTCCTTTTCCTATTTTATAATATCACATTCAGACATAAAGATCTCAGTCCATCAAAGAGACAGATTAAACGTTAAGGTGATTAAACTATAAACAAACCTCTACAATCCCTTATTTATCATATGAGTGTTATAGTAAAGTAAAAGAAGTACCTAAGCTTTCTCAAGTGCAAAGCCTTTTACGGGGCATATACAAGTAGCAGTTTAAAATGTATCCTATGTTTGCTCAGGTCTCTCTAGACCAGTGGTTCTCAACCAAAGTGGCCTCAAGGCCCAGTAAATTTTAGCTGGACATGTCCAGGGCCCGGTAGTTATATATATATATATATATATATATATATATATATATATATATATATATATATATATATATATATATATATATATATATATTAAGCAGCAGGGATTTGCCCTATCAGTAACTAAGCAGTTCAGTGTGGGTTTAGTGGGGGCCCTGGAGTGTGGGGGTCCTGCCGAGGGTCTGTTGCTGTGAGGGCCATGGAGTGTGAGGTCTGGCCCTGGGTGTTGGGGGCCCTTTCTTTGGCCCTTAATGTTGGGGGTCCTGGCTCTGGAGGTTGATGGGCCTGTTGGGGTTAGGGCAGGGAGGCTACCATGTTCATTTGCATAAATTTGAATACATTTGGGTCAGTGTGAGACAGTTTTCCTGGGGCCTTGATTGGTCTCAGTCTGCCCCTTGTGTGCAGTGGGGTAAGAGTGTGCAGTGGGGGCATGACAGGTCAGGGCCCACCAGCAGGGCCATCACGGCCTTGTACTGGGCCATGGCCTGGCTGTTGAGAAACCAGGCTCTAGACTACGATCTAAAACCATTACTCTCAAAGGTACCAGAACTGAATATAAATATACAATAATTTCAAAAATCAATGAAAACTTCACAACAGGTTAATAAAACTAAATTAAAAATTCTGACACTCATTACTCTTAAAATATAGGGAGTGCAGAATTATTAGGCAAGTTGTATTTTTGAGGATTAATTTTATTATTGAACAACAACCATGTTCTCAATGAACCCAAAAAACTCATTAATATCAAAGCTGAATATTTTTGGAAGTAGTTTTTAGTTATAGCTATTTCTCCAACATTGGTGTGTCCGGTCCACGGCGTCATCCTTACTTGTGGGATATCTCTTCCCCAACAGGAAATGGCAAAGAGTCCCAGCAAAGCTGGCCATATAGTCCCTCCTAGGCTCCGCCCACCCCAGTCATTCTCTTTGCCGTTGCACAGGCAACATCTCCACGGAGATGGTTAAGAGTTTTTTGGTGTTTAAATGTAGTTTTTATTCTATCAAGTGTTTGTTACTTTAAAATAGTGCTGGTATGTACTATTTACTCTGAAACAGAAAAGGATGAAGATTTCTGTTTGTGAGAGGAAGATGATTTTAGCAGACAGTAACTAAAATCGATTGCTGTTTCCACATAGGACTGTTGAGATGAAGTAACTTCAGTTGGGGGAAACAGTTAGCAGACTTTTCTGCTTAAGGTATGACTAGCCATATTTCTAACAAGACCATGTAATGCTGGAAGGCTGTCATTTCCCCTCATGGGGACCGGTAAGCCATTTTCTTAGTCAAACAAACAGAATAAAGGGCTTAATATGGGCTAAAAAACTGGTAGACATTTTTATGGGCTAAATCGATTGCTTTATTTGGGCATTTTATTCATATTTATGCTGACAATTCGCATTTATAAACTTGGGGAACGTTTATTAAACGGCAGGCACTATGTTAGACACCTTTTCCAGTCAGGGGGCCTTCCTAGTTGTAGACTGAGCCTCATTTTCGCGCCATTACTGCGCAGTTGTTTTTTGAGAGCAGAGCATGCAGATGCATGTGTGAGGATCTGAAATTTGCTGGAAAAGCTTCTAGAAGGCGTCAATTGGTATCGTATTCCCCTCTGGGCTTGGTTGGGTCTCAGCAAAGGCTATAGCTGGGACTGTATAGGGGTTAAATTTGTAAACGGCTCCGGTTCCGTTATTTTAAGGGTTAAAGCTCTGAAATTTGGTGTGCAATACTCTTAATGCTTTAAGACACTGTGGTGAAATTTTGGTAATTTTTGAACAATTCCTTCATACTTTTTCACATATTCAGTAATAAAGTGTTTTCTGTTTAAAATTTAAAGAGACAGTAACGGTTTTGTTTTAAAACGTTTTTTGTGCTTTGTTGACAAGTTTAAGCCTGTTTAACATGTCTGTGCCTTCGGATAAGCTATGTTCTATATGTATGAAAGCCAATGTGTCTCCCCATTTAAATTTATGTGATAATTGTGCCATAGCGTCCAAACAAAGTAAGGACAGTACTGCCACAGATAATGAAATTGCCCAAGATGATTCCTCAGATGAGGGGAGTAAACATGATACTACATCATCTCCTACTGTGTCTACACCAGTTTTGCCCACACAGGAGGCCCCTAGTACATCTAGTGCGCCAATGCTTATTACCATGCAACAATTAACGGCTGTAATGGATAACTCCATAGCAAATATTTTATCCAAAATGCCTACTTATCAGAGAAAGCGCGATTGCTCTGTTTTAAACACTGTAGAGCAGGAGGGCGCTGATGATAATTGTTCTGTCATACCCTCACACCAATCTGAAGGGGCCATGAGGGAGGTTTTGTCAGATGGAGAAATTTCAGATTCAGGAAAAATTTCTCAACAAGCTGAACCTGATGTTGTGACATTTAAATTTAAATTAGAACATCTCCGCGCACTGCTTAAGGAGGTGTTATCTACTCTGGATGACTGTGACAACTTGGTCATTCCAGAGAAATTATGCAAGATGGACAAGTTCCTAGAGGTTCCGGTGCACCCCGACGCTTTTCCTATACCCAAGCGGGTGGCGGACATAGTGAATAAGGAGTGGGAAAAGCCCGGCATACCTTTTGTTCCCCCCCCCTATATTTAAGAAATTATTTCCTATGGTCGACCCCAGAAAGGACTTATGGCAGACAGTCCCTAAGGTCGAGGGGGCAGTTTCTACTCTAAACAAACGCACTACTATTCCTATCGAAGATAGTTGTGCTTTCAAAGATCCTATGGTTAAAAAATTGGAGGGTTTGCATAAAAAGATTTTTGTACAGCAAGGTTACCTTCTACAACCCATTTCGTGCATTGTTCCTGTCACTACAGCAGCGTGGTTCTGGTTCGAGGAACTAGAAAACTCTCTTAGTAGAGACTCCATATGAGGAGGTTATGGACAGAGTTCACGCACTTAAGTTGGCTAACTCTTTTATTTTAGATGCCGCTTTGCAATTAGCTAGATTAGCGGCGAAAAATTCAGGGTTTGCTATCGTGGCACGCAGAGCGCTTTGGCTAAAGTCTTGGTCAGCGGATGTGTCATCCAAGACAAAATTGCTTAACATCCCTTTCAAAGGTAAAACTCTATTTGGACCAGAATTGAAAGAGATTATTTCAGACATCACTGGGGGAAAGGGCCACGCCCTTCCACAAGATAGGCCTTTCAAGGCCAAAAATAAGTCTAATTTTCGTTCCTTTCGCAATTTCAGGAACGGACCAGCCTCTAATTCTGCATCCTCTAAGCAAGAGGGTAATGCCTCACAACCCAAACCAGCCTGGAAACCAATGCAAGGCTGGAACAAGGGTAAGCAGGCCAAGAAGCCTGCCGCTGCTAACAAAACAGCATGAAGGAGTAGCCCCCGATCCGGGACCGGCTCTAGTGGGGGGCAGACTCTCTCTCTTTGCTCAGGCTTGGGCAAGAGATGTTCAGGATCCCTGGGTGCTAGAAATAGTTTCTCAGGGTTATCTCCTGGAATTCAGGGAACTACCCCCAAGGGGAAGGTTCCACATGTCTCACTTATCCTCAAACCAAATAAAGAGACAGGCGTTCTTACATTGTGTAGAAGACCTGTTACAGATGGGAGTGATACACCCAGTTCCAATAAAGGAACAAGGAATGGGATTTTATTCCAATCTGTTCGTAGTTCCCAAAAAAGAGGGAACTTTCAGACCAATTTTGGATTTGAAGATCCTAAACAAATTTCTCAGGGTACCATCGTTCAAGATGGAAACCATTCGAACGATTCTACCCACTATCCAGGAAAGTCAATTTATGACTACCGTGGATCTAAAGGATGCGTACGGTTCGCTTTTCTGGACAAGCATTACCAGTTTGTGGCCCTCCCATTCGGGTTAGCCACTGCTCCAAGGATTTTCACAAAGGTACTAGGGTCCCTTCTAGCGGTTCTAAGACCGAGGGGCATTGCAGTAGTACCTTACTTGGACGACATTCTAATACAAGCGTTGTCCCTGTCAAAAGCAAAGGCTCATACAGACATCGTTCTGGCCTTTCTCAGATCACACGGATGGAAGGTGAACATAGAAAAAAGTTCTCTGTCTCCGTCGACAAGAGTTCCCTTCTTGGGAACAATAATAGATTCCTTAGAAATGAGGATTTTTCTGACAGAGGTCAGAAAGTCAAAACTTCTAAGCTCTTGTCAAGATCTTCATTCTGTTCCTCGTCCTTCCATAGCGCAGTGCATGGAAGTAGTAGGGTTGATGGTTGCAGCAATGGACATAGTTCCTTTTGCACGAATTCATCTCAGACCATTACAACTGTGCATGCTCAAACAGTGGAATGGGGACTATACAGACTTGTCTCCAATGATTCAATTAGATCAGAAGACCAGAGATTCACTCCGTTGGTGGCTGACCCTGGACCATCTTTCCCAGGGAATGAGCTTCCGCAGACCAGAGTGGGTCATTGTCACGACCGACGCCAGTCTAGTGGGCTGGGGCGCGGTCTGGGAAT
Organism: Bombina bombina; assembly: GCF_027579735.1. Taxonomy (NCBI): domain Eukaryota; kingdom Metazoa; phylum Chordata; class Amphibia; order Anura; family Bombinatoridae; genus Bombina; species Bombina bombina. Next base: position 291,151,759 of record NC_069503.1, on the reverse strand, counting down.
CCCTGAAAGCTCAGGGTCTATGGTCTCGGGAAGAGTCTCTTCTCCCGATAAACATTCTAGAACTGAGAGCGATATTCAATGCTCTCAGGGCTTGGCCTCAACTAACAAAGGCCAGATTCATAAGGTTCCAATCAGACAACATGACGACCGTTGCGTATATCAATCATCAGGGGGGAACAAGGAGTTCCCTGGCGATGAAAGAATTGACCAAAATAATTCAATGGGCGGAGGATCACTCCTGCCACCTGTCTGCGATCCACATCCCAGGTGTGGAAAACTGGGAGGCGGATTTTCTGAGTCGTCAGACATTCCATCCGGGGGAGTGGGAACTCCATCCGGAGATCTTTGCCCAAATAACTCAATTATGGGGCATTCCAGACATGGATCTGATGGCGTCTCGTCAGAACTTCAAGGTTCCTTGCTACGGGTCCAGATCCAGGGATCCCAAGGCGACTCTAGTAGATGCACTAGTAGCACCTTGGACCTTCAACCTAGCTTATGTATTTCCACAGTTTCCTCTCATTCCCAGGCTGGTAGCCAGGATCAATCAGGAGAGGGCCTTGGTGATCTTGATAGCTCCTGCGTGGCCACGCAGGACTTGGTATGCAGACCTGGTGAATATGTCATCGGTTCCACCATGGAAGCTACCTTTGAGACAGGACCTTCTTGTTCAGGGTCCATGCGAACATCCAAATCTGGTCTCCCTCCAGCTGACGGCTTGGAGATTGAACGCTTGATTCTATCGAAGCGTGGGTTTTCAGATTCTGTGATAGATACTCTGGTTCAGGCCAGAAAACCGGTAACTAGAAAGATTTACCATAAAATATGGAAAAGATATATCTGTTGGTGTGAATCCAAAGGATTCCCATGGAATAAGATAAAAATTCCTAAGATTCTCTCCTTTCTACAAGAAGGTTTGGAGAAAGGATTATCTGCAAGTTCTCTAAAGGGACAGATCTCTGCTTTATCTGTCTTACTACACAAAAGACTGGCAGCTGTGCCAGATGTTCAAGCATTTGTTCAGGCTCTGGTTAGGATCAAGCCTGTTTACAGACCTTTGACTCCTCCCTGGAGTCTAAATCTAGTTCTTTCAGTTCTTCAAGGGGTTCCATTTGAACCTTTACATTCCATAGATATTAAGTTACTATCTTGGAAAGTTTTGTTTTTGGTTGCTATTTCTTCTGCTAGAAGAGTTTCAGAGTTATCTGCTCTGCAGTGTTCTCCGCCCTATCTGGTGTTCCATGCAGATAAGGTGGTTTTGCGTACTAAGCCTGGTTTTCTTCCTAAGGTTGTTTCTAACAAAAATATTAACCAGGAGATAGTTGTACCTTCTTTATGTCCGAATCCAGTTTCAAAGAAGGAACGTTTGTTACACAATTTGGACTCCATGCTCTAAAATTCTATTTAGAGGCTACAAAAGATTTCAGACAAACATCTTCCTTGTTTGTTGTTTATTCTGGTAAAAGGAGAGGTCAAAAAGCGACTTCTACCTCTCTCTCTTTTTGGCTTAAAAGCATCATCCGATTGGCTTATGAGACTGCCGGACGGCAGCCTCCTGAAAGAATCACAGCTCACTCCACTAGGGCTGTGGCTTCCACATGGGCCTTCAAGAACGAGGCTTCTGTTGACCAGATATGTAAGGCAGCGACTTGGTCTTCACTGCACACTTTTGCCAAATTTTACAAATTTGATACTTTTGCTTCTTCGGAGGCTGTTTTTGGGAGAGAGGTTTTGCAAGCTGTGGTGCCTTCCGTTTAGGTAACCTGATTTGCTCCCTCCCTTCATCCGTGTCCTAAAGCTTTGGTATTGGTTCCCACAAGTAAGGATGATGCCGTGGACCGGACACACCAATGTTGGAGAAAACAGAATTTATGCTTACCTGATAAATTACTTTCTCCAACGGTGTGTCCGGTCCACGGCCCGCCCTGGTTTTTTTAATCAGGTCTGATAAATTATTTTCTCTAACTACAGTCACCACGGTACCATATGGTTTCTCCTATATATATTTCCTCCTGTCCGTCGGTCGAATGACTGGGGTGGGCGGAGCCTAGGAGGGACTATATGGCCAGCTTTGCTGGGACTCTTTGCCATTTCCTGTTGGGGAAGAGATATCCCACAAGTAAGGATGACGCCGTGGACCGGACACAACGTTGGAGAAAGTAATTTATCAGGTAAGCATAAATTCTGTTTTTAGGGGGATATCTGTGTGTGCAGGTGACTATTACTGTGCATAATTATTAGGCAACTTAACAAAAAGCAAATATATACCCATTTCAATTATTTATTTTTACCAGTGAAACCAATATAACATCTCAACATTCACAAATATACATTTCTGACATTCAAAAACAAAACGAAAACAAATCAGTGACCAATATAGCCACCTTTCTTTGCAAGGACACTCAAAAGCCTGCCATCCATGGATTCTGTCAGTGTTTTGATCTGTTCACCATCAACATTGCGTGCAGCAGCAACCACAGCCTCCCAGACACTGTTCAGAGAGGTGTACTGTTTTCCCTCCTTGTAAATCTCACATTTGATGATGGACCACAGGTTCTCAATGGGGTTCAGATCAGGTGAACAAGGAGGCCATGTCATTAGATTTTCTTCTTTTATACCCTTTCTTGCCAACCACGCTGTGGAGTACTTGGACGCGTGTGATGGAGCATTGTCCTGCATGAAAATCATGTTTTTCTTGAAGGATGCAGACTTCTTCCTGTACCACTGCTTGAAGAAGATGTCTTCCAGAAACTGGCAGTAGGACTGGGAGTTGAGCTTGACTCCATCCTCAACCCGAAAAGGCCCCACAAGCTCATCTTTGATGATACCAGCCCAAACCAGTACTCCACCTCCACCTTGCTGGCGTCTGAGTCGGACTGGAGCTCTCTGCCCTTTACCAATCCAGCCACGGGCCCATCCATCTGGCCCATCAAGACTCACTCTCATTTCATCAGTCCATAAAACCTTAGAAAAATCAGTCTTGAGATATTTCTTGGCCCAGTCTTGACGTTTCAGCTTGTGTGTCTTGTTCAGTGGTGGTCGTCTTTCAGCCTTTCTTACCTTGGCCATGTCTCTGAGTATTGCACACCTTGTGCTTTTGGGCACTCCAGTGATGTTGCAGCTCTGAAATATGGCCAAACTGGTGGCAAGTGGCATCTTGGCAGCTGCACGCTTGACTTTTCTCAGTTCATGGGCAGTTATTTTGTGCCTTGGTTTTTCCACACGCTTCTTGCGACCCTGTTGACTATTTTGAATGAAACGCTTGATTGTTCGATGATCACGCTTCAGAAGCTTTGCAATTTTAAGAGTGCTGCATCCCTCTGCAAGATATCTCACTATTTTTGACTTTTCTGAGCCTGTCAAGTCCTTCTTTTGACCCATTTTGCCAAAGGAAAGGAAGTTGCCTAATAATTATGCACACCTGATATAGGGTGTTGATGTCATTAGACCACACCCCTTCTCATTACAGAGATGCACATCACCTAATATGCTTAATTGGTAGTAGGCTTTCGAGCCTATACAGCTTGGAGTAAGACAACATGCATAAAGAGGATGATGTGGTCAAAATACTCATTTGCCTAATAATTCTGCACTCCCTGTAGATATAAAAACCTATTTCAATCTGGTATTGTAAACACCATCTGAAAATACTGAAAGGTAATGCCATCCTGCACATGCATGAGCAAAAACATCACCTTGATGATTTATTTTTCCTGATCTACAGCTTGGATTTTTGTCAGACTTAGGAAACCCCTTTCCAGTAGATTTATCAGAATGCCATACCACAAAGATTGTTACATCATGGGTTTCCTTAGCTGTACCTAAAAATCCTTTCGATGGTACATTCACTTCTGCTTCTTAACTTCAACAGTTTTAGTGATTTCCAAGCTAGGGTAAGTGGTTAACCCCTTAGTGACCAGAGCACTTTTCCATTTTCTGTCCGTTTGGGACCAAGGCTATTTTTACATTTTTGCGGTGTTTGTGTTTAGCTGTAATTTTCTTCTTACTCATTTACTGTACCCACACATATTATATACCGTTTTTCTCGCCATTAAATGGACTTTCTAAAGATACCATTATTTTCATCATATCTTATAATTTACTATAAAAAAAATTATAAAATATGAGGAAAAAATGGAAAAAAACACACTTTTTCTAACTTTGACCCCCAAAATCTGTTACATATCTAAAACCACCAAAAAACACCCATGCTAAATAGTTTCTAAATTTTGTCCTGAGTTTAGAAATACCCAATGTTTACATGTTCTTTGCTTTTTTTGCAAGTTATAGGGCCATAAATACAAGTAGCACTTTGCTATTTCCAAACCATTTTTTTCCAAAATTAGCGCTAGTTACATTAGAACACTGATATCTTTCAGGAATCCCTGAATATCCCTTGACATGTATATATTTTTTTTTAGTAGACATCCCAAAGTATTGATCTAGGCCAATTTTGGTATATTTCATACCACCATTTCACCGCCAAATGCGATCAAATACAAAAAATTGTTCACTTTTTCACAAATTTTTTCACAAACTTTAGGTTTCTCACTGAAATCATTTACAAACAGCTTGTGCAATTATGGCATAAATGGTTGTAAATTCTTCTCTGGGATCCCCTTTGTTCAGAAATAGCACACATATATGGCTTTGGCGTTGCTTTTTGGTAATTAGAAGGCCGCTAAATGCCACTGCGCACCACAAGTGTATCATGCCCAGCAGTTAAGGGGTTAATTAGGGAGCTTTTAGGGAGCTTGTAGGGTTAATTTTAGCTTTAGTGTAGTGTAGTAGACAACCCCAAGTATTGATCTAGGCACATTTTGGTATATTTCATGCCACCATTTCACCGCCAAATGCGATCAAATTAAAAAAAACGTAAAATTTTTCACAATCTTAGGTTTCTCACTGAAATCATTTACAAACAGCTTGTGCAATTATGGCACAAATGGTTGTAAATGCTTGTCTGGGATCCCCTTTGTTCAGAAATAGCAGACATATATGACTTTGGCGTTGCTTTCTGGTAATTAGAAGGCCACTAAATCCTGTTGCGCCTCACACGTGTATTATGGCTAGCAGTGAAAGGGTTAATTAGGGAGTTTGTAGTGAGCTTGCAGGGTTAATTTTAGCTTTAGTGTAGAGATCAGCCTCCCATCTGACACATCCCACCCCCTGATCCCTCCCAAACAGCTCCCTTCCCTCCCCCACCCCACAATTGTCCCCGCCATCTTAAGTACTGGCAGAAAGTCTGCCAGTACTAAAATAAAAGGGTTTTTAAAAAAAAATGAATTTTTTTTTAGCATATTTACATATGCTACTGTGTAGGATCCCCCCCTTAGCCCCCAACCTCCCTGATCCCCCCCAAAACCGCTCTCTAACCCTCTCCTCTGCCTTATTGGGGGCCATCTTGGGTACTGGCAGCTGTCTGCCAGTACCCAGTTTACAATAAAAAGTGCTTTTTTTGGGGGTTTTTTATTTTTTTCTGTAGTGTAGCTTCCCCCAACCCCCCACCCCCCACAAACAAACCCCCACCACCTTGCTGATTGTTTAGATTTTATTTTTATTATATTTTTTATTTCCCCATTTTCTGCAGTGTAGCGGTTCCCACCCGCTCCCTCCCCGTGCACGCGCCGCCCCCACCCTCCCGTGCACCCGTGCGCGCCCCCAGCCACCCCCGCCCACGATCCCGCCCCCCTTCAGATCCACATGGCCATCGATGGCCGCCACCCGCCTCCCGGTCCGGCTCCCACCCACCAACGCAGGTAGCCACCGATCTCCGGTGCAGAGAGGGCCACAGAGTGGCTCTCTCTGCACCGGATGGCTTACAAAGGTTATTGCAGGATGCCTCCATATCGAGGCATCACTGCAATAACCGGAAAGCAGCTGGAAGCGAGCAGGATCGCTTCCAGCTGCTTTCCACACTGAGGACGTGCAGGGTACGTTCTCAGGCATTAACTGCCTTTTTTCTGAGGACGTACCCTGCACGTCCTCAGTCGTTAAGGGGTTAAAGGGACATTCCATCCAAAATTGGAAAGCACATGGATGCATTTCAGTTTTGAATAGAAGCATTTTTGTAATATACATGTATTAGCAAAAATGCTTCTAATAAAAGCTATAGCTGTTTCAAAAGTGTATTTAAGTATGCACCGTGCACCAGCATTTTATACACAGCACTTGCTCAGAGAGTCTAAGGTGCTTGTATCATCTGGTAATGACTCAATTTGTTATTAGCTGACATGATACAAGCCCCACTAGTGCTCTAAGCAGCGGCAGTATTTAAAATGCTGGTGCACCGAGAATATATAAATATACTTCATGTGCAGAGAAAAGTGTTAACTCTAAAACAATGGTAACTTTTACTAGAAGCATTGTTGTCAATATATGTATATTGTAAATGTTTCTATTCAAAGATGTAATTCATCTATGTGTTTAAATTTTGACTGGAATGTCGTTGAGTATTTTATCCATTGAGTCATTCTAAAGTTATAAACTTCTAGACACTAGTATTTAAAGGGACACTGAACCCAAATTTTTTATTTCATGATTCAGATAGAGCATACAATTTTAAGCAACTTTCTAATTTACTCCTATTATCAAATGTTCTTCTTTCTCTTGCTATCTTTATTTGAAAAAGAAGGCAGCTAAGCTTTTTTTGGTTCAGACTCTGGACAGCACTTTTTTATTGGTGGATGAATGTAATCCACCAATCAGCAAGAACAACCCATGTTGATCACCAAAAATGGGCTGGCATCTAAACTTACATTCTTGCATTTCAAATAAAGATACCAAGAGAATGAAGAAAATTTGTTAATAGGAGTAAATTAGAAAGTTGCTTAAAATGTCATGCTCTATCTATCTGAATCGCAAAAGAAAAAAATTGGGTTCAGTGTCCCTTTAACATTGAATTCTTGATGTGAAACTCTGGCTAAAGGCATAATAAAAAAGGCAAATAAAATTTACATCTGGCAGCCTTGAAGGCTTGCTAATACAACTTGCTATGCTGCAAAAGGACTAGGGCTTAAAGGGACACTCAGGCTAAATTAAATTTTCATGATTCAGATACAGCATGTAATTGTAAACAACTTTCCAATTTACTTCCATTCAAAAAAAATGTGCACAGTCTTTAATATTTACACTTTTTTAGTCACCAGATCCTACTGAGCATGTGCAAGAATTCAGACTATATGTATATGCATTTGTGATTGGCTGATTGCTATCACATGATACAAGGGGAGTGGAAATATACATAACTTTGAAATTTGTTATAATAAAAATCTACTACTCATTTGAAGTTCAGACTAAGTGCTATTGCATTGTCTTGTTATCTTGCATTTGTTGATTATGCAAATCTAATGTGTTGACTGGTCCTTTAACCCCTTAGTGACCAGAGCACTTTTCCATTTGTTGACCGTTTGGGACCAAGGCTATTTTTACATTTCTGCAGTGTTTGTGTTTAGCTGTAATTTTCCTCTTGCTCATTTACTGTACCCACACATATTATATACCGTTTTTCTCGCCATTAAATGGACTTTCTAAAGATACCATTATTTTCATCATATCTTATAATTTACTATTAAACAAATTATAAAATATGAGGAAAAAATGGAAAAAAAACAATTTTTTCAAACTTTGACCCCCAAAATCTGTTGCACATCTACAACCACCAAAAAACACCCATGCTAAATAGTTTCTAAATTTTGTCCTGAGTTTAGAAATACCCAATGTTTACATGTTCTTTGCTTTTTTTGCAAGTTATAGGGCACTAAATAAAAGTAGCACTTTGCTATTTCCAAACCACTTTTTTTCAAAATTAGCGCTAGTTACATTGGGACACTGATATCTGTCAGGAATCCCTGAATATCCTTTAACATGTATATATATATTTTTAGAAGACATCCCAAAGTATTGATCTAGGCCCATTTTGGTATATTTCATGCCACCATTTCACCGCCAAATGCGATCAAATAAAAAAAAATGTTCACTTTTTCACAATTTTTTTTCACAAACTTTAGGTTTCTCACTGAAATTATTTACAAACATCTTGTGCAATTATGGCACAAATAGTTTTAAATGCTTCTCTGGGATCCCCTTTGTTCAGAAATAGCAGACATATATGGCTTTTACGTTGCTTTTTGGTAATTAGAAGGCCGCTAAATGCCACTGCGCACCACAAGTGTATTATGCGCAGCAGTGAAGGGGTTAATTAGGGAGCATGTAGGGAGCTTGTAGGGTTAATTTTAGCTTTAGCTTTAGTGTAGTGTAGTAAACAACCCCAAGTATTGATCTAGGCCCATTTTGGTATACAGGTAGCCCTCAGTTTACGCCGGGGTTAGGTTCCAGAAGGAATGGTTGTAAATCGAAACCGTTGTAAATTGAAACCCAGTTTATAATGTAAGTCAATGGGAAGTGAGGGAGTTAGGTTCCAGGCCCCTCTCAAAATTCTCATAAGTAACACCTAATACATTATTTTTAAAGATTTGAAATGAAGACTTTAAATGCTAAACAGCATTATAAACCTAATAAATAATCACACAACACAGAATATATAATTAAACTGTTAAATGAACAAAAACATTTGCTAACAGCATTATAAACCTAACAAAATAATCACACAACACAGACTTCACTTGCATTTTTCTGCAAACAGTTCTTTCTATGCATTTCAATTTGGACTGATTTATAGACAGGAATATCTTGTGCCTTTGAAATCTGCTCAATAGCTCAGGTCTGGTTAAACTGATTAATTTCAGCTTGCTTGGCTTTGCTGCAACACAAGGAGACAGCTCCACCTACTGGCTATTTTAATAAATGCACTGCTTCTCAATGCTTTTCAATAGCAGTCACATGACTGGAAAAATTTTTTGTTATTCTGAAACGGTGTAAATTGAACCGTTGTAAAACGAGGGCCACCTGTATTTAATGCCACCATTTCACCGCCAAATGCGATCAAATTAAAAAAAAAAACTTTAAATATTTCACAATTTTAGGTTTCTCACTGAAATTATTTACAAACAGCTTGTGCAATTATGGCACAAATTGTTGTAAATGCTTCTCTGGGATCCCCTTTGTTCAGAAATAGCAGACATATATGGCTTTGGCGTTGCTTTTTGGTAGTTAGGAGGTCGCTCAATGCCGCTGCGCATCACACGTATATGTATATTATGTCTAGCAGTGAAGGAGTTAATTAGGTAGCTTGTAGGGAGCTTGCAGGGTTAATTTTACCTTTAGTGTAGAGATCAGCCTCCCACCTGACACATCCCACCCCCTGATCCCTCCCAAACAGCACCCTTCCCTCCCCCACCCCACAATTGTCCCCGCCATCTTAAGTACTGGCAGAAAGTCTGCCAGTACTAAAATAAGTTTTTTGGGGGGTTTTAGGTTTTTAAAAAAAAAAAAAAAAAAATTCTTCTGCTGTGTAGGACCCCCCTTAGCCCCCAACCTCCCTGATCCCCCCCAAACAGCTCTTTAACCCTGTTACGGTACCAACTGTGTACCAAGGGTTAACCCCAGATGAACAATGTCCTGCATAGACAATCAGCAATTCACAACCCAGCCAGTTTCAGGTTTAAAACAGAATGACAACCTTATTTGAAGGCAGCACACAGATTTATACAGGTTTTTGACCCCCCCTCAGATGGGGGTTGAAAGAATGTTGTACATTAGATAAAAGGGAGAAGCGCCCTTGACATGATACAATAGAATTATATTACTTAAATACTTTACTTAGGCAGATAACAACTTAAACACATTTGGCTTGTCTTATCACCTAGCGTCTGTTCTCTGAGGGTGATTAAACAATGGCCTGTTTATTACTTAAATGTAATTATAGCACACAATAGCTGAGGCCAGAAAACCTGTCTTTATAAATTAGATTCTTAAAGCTAAACACAGTTAACTCTTTCAGTCCTGACAGAAGGGTCTGTCACATAGCTCCCCCCTTGTGGAACACTCCGGCAGACCCGGCTTGACCCTTTTGCGGGTCAACCTGGGGATGACCGGACTAGGAGGTGGTAGGCATGTCAGTTTGCTGGGACAATCCATCTGTATTCCCGTTATGAGAGAGAATCCCTGTCTGTATAAATAAGGGTTCAACCTCTTCAGTGCCCCGACTAGGGCTAAACAGTCCTTCAAAATATCATCGGCTTCTTTACGTGGTTTTTGTACCTGCTCTTTATAGGTATCCACAATCCCTTCATACTGACATAGGGTGCCCTTGAGTTGCTGCACCTCCCTATGAGCCAGCGTCAGCTTCTCCTCCAGTGTCACTAAGTTTGTCCTTAATGTTTCATGTTCCACTCTCAAGCTGGTGTTTTCTGCAGTCTGTCGGTGCAGCTTGTCTAGCAGAGATTCCTGTTCTAAACGTGCTTTTTCCTCTGCACTCCTCTTCTCTCCCGCTAGCACTGTTACATGATTATTTAACGTGACCATTTTATCCTCTACGTGACTCTTCTCCTTCATCAGCGCATTGTAACGTGACTCCCACATATCAATAGCGGATAGAGATTTACTGAGCTCAGCGTCCTGTGGCTTAGCAGCAGGGGGGTCAGTCTCTGCTGCACGGATCTGAGCACGGGTAGTCACAGGGTTAACATCAGCGGGACCCATGGGAGCATAGGCAGAAACAAGGGGGACCAAGGTATTTCCAAGGAGAACATCAGCTGGTAAATCCTTCATGACCCCCACATTCACAGGTCTAGCGCCCCCTCCCCAATCCAAATGCACCCTGGCAACAGGTAGGCGGAACACAGTGCCCCCTGCTACCCTCACAGCCACAGTGTCTCCTGTGTGCTGTTTCTCAGACACCAAGTTCTTTCTAAGCAAGGTCATGGTAGCACCAGTATCCCGTAGACCACTGACCTCCTTCCCATTCACTTTAACCAGTTGCCGGTTATTCCGGTGGGCAGCTTGCACAAGGTCTGCCTCATGTAGGATGCCCCAGCATTCTTGCGCCTCTACGTAGCGGGCCGCAGGCTGAGGATTACATGGGATTCCGCTGGCGGGTCTTCTCCAGGACTGTGCTTGGTTCGCTGAATTTAGGGGACACTCTGGTCTTTTGTGCCCTAGTTGCTTACATCCAAAGCACCGAATCGGTTGTGAGTAGCCCCGCGAATTGAACCGGGCTTTCTGAGGGTAGTTCGTGGCCAGAGGCCGTGTGGTATAGCGCTGCGCCGGGGGTTGGTAACTGTCAGCTGCTTGGGTGACTGGGGGTCTGTACTCCACTCTAGCAGGGGGCTTAGTGGTAGCAGTGTCCAGTTTGCGGGCATCCGTATACTCATCTGCCAAGCGAGCCGCTTCATGCAGGGTGTAGGGTTTACGGTCCCGAACCCACTCTCGAACTCCTGCGGGTAACTTGTCGAAGCAATGTTCCAACAGGAATAGCTGCAGCACCTCTTCCCCAGATACGGCTTGGCACCCCGCTATCCAGTGAGCTGCTGTGCGGTGCACCTTACATGCCCACTCAAGGTAGGAATCACCAGCTAATTTAACAGTGTCTCTGAACCGCCTCCGGTATGCCTCCGGTGTAACCGCATACCTGGAGAGCAGAGCCTCTTTTACAGTATTATAATCCCTGACTTCCTCATCTGGAATGGCCCGAAAAGCCTCACTGGCCCGGCCGGATAATTTTCCGGATAATATCATGACCCAGTCCTCTGCAGGTACCTTGTGTAGTGCACATTGCCTCTCAAAATCTGCAAGGTACCCATCAATCTCTCCTTCTGTTTCCAGGAAGTTTTTAAAAGCTGCAAAATGTACTTTTCTCTTTTCCACTGGGTTTGCTGCAGCGCTGCTTTGGCGAAGTAGGTTGGCCTCCACAGCTGCTATGACCCGGTCGATAATTTCCGCAGATGGGTTGGGGCCATAATATGCCAGTCTTATTTTAACCGCCCGATCAAAGCTTGCTTCTTCAGGGGTTCTGTCTGCTATGCTGGGCCCATTGGTTCCTTCTGTCCCTGGTACTCTTTCCATCTTAGTCAGTATTGTAATAATCCCCCTCTTCCTGAGGTTACTGGCTTGTGTAGTTGCTCTTCTGGGCGATAAGGTTCATTCCGTCGCTTGCCACCAATGTTACGGTACCAACTGTGTACCAAGGGTTAACCCCAGATGAACAATGTCCTGCATAGACAATCAGCAATTCACAACCCAGCCAGTTTCAGGTTTAAAACAGAATGACAACCTTATTTGAAGGCAGCACACAGATTTATACAGGTTTTTGACCCCCCCTCAGATGGGGGTTGAAAGAATGTTGTACATTAGATAAAAGGGAGAAGCGCCCTTGACATGATACAATAGAATTATATTACTTAAATACTTTACTTAGGCAGATAACAACTTAAACACATTTGGCTTGTCTTATCACCTAGCGTCTGTTCTCTGAGGGTGATTAAACAATGGCCTGTTTATTACTTAAATGTAATTATAGCACACAATAGCTGAGGCCAGAAAACCTGTCTTTATAAATTAGATTCTTAAAGCTAAACACAGTTAACTCTTTCAGTCCTGACAGAAGGGTCTGTCACAAACCCCCCCCCCTCTGACTTTATTGGGCACCATATTGGGTACCCTCTCCCAGATGCCTTGATTTTAAAATCCCACCCTCCCCAGTCCTCTCTCCCACCCTCCAGATCTACAGCATATTGATGCTGTTTTTATAGACCTCACGTGCACGCGCACACCCGCACTAGATCCCTCCCCCCTCCTCCACCAATGACTGCCCACCCGCCTCCCTGGATGAGCTCCCACCCACCAACGATAACGGCCATCGATAGCCGATGCAGAGAGGGCCACAGAGTGGCTCTCTCTGCATCGGATGGCTAAAAACAGTTATTGCAGGATGCCTCAATATTGAGGCATCATTGCAATAACATGAAAGCAGCTGGAAGCTATCAGGATTGCTTCCACTGCTTTCAAAGACCAACGACATATGGGGTAGGTCCTTGGTCATTAACTGCATTTTCTTTCATGTAATTAGCAAGAGTCCATGAGCTAGTGACGTATGGGATATACATTCCTACCAGGAGGGGCAAAGTTTCCCAAACCTCAAAATGCCTATAAATACACCCCTCACCACACCCACAATTCAGTTTTACAAACTTTGCCTCCGATGGAGGTGGTGAAGTAAGTTTGTGCTAGATTCTACGTTGATATGCGCTCCGCAGCAAGTTGGAGCCCGGTTTTCCTCTCAGCGTGCAGTGAATGTCAGAGGGATGTGAGGAGAGTATTGCCTATTTGAATGCAGTGATCTCCTTCTAAGGGGTCTATTTCATAGGTTCTCTGTTATCGGTCGTAGAGATTCATCTCTTACCTCCCTTTTCAGATCGACGATATACTCTTATATATACCATTACCTCTGCTGATTCTTGTTTCAGTACTGGTTTGGCTATCTACTATATGTAGATGAGTGTCCTGGGGTAAGTAAGTCTTATTTTCTGTGACACTCCTAGCTATGGTTGGGCACTTTGTTTATAAAGTTCTAAATATATGTATTCAAACATTTATTTGCCTTGACTCAGAATGTTCAACTTTCCTTATTTTCAGACAGTCAGTTTCATATTTGGGATAATGCATTTTAACATTTTTCTTACCTTAAAATTTGACTTTTTCCCTGTGGGCTGTTAGGCTCGCGGGGGCTGAAAATGCTTCATTTTATTGCGTCATTCTTGGCGCGGACTTTTTTGGCGCAAAAATTCTATTTCCGTTTCCGGCGTCATACGTGTCGCCGGAAGTTGCGTCATTTTTTGACGTTATTTTGCGCCAAAAATGTCGGCGTTCCGGATGTGGCGTCATTTTTGGCGCCAAAAAGCATTTAGGCGCCAAATAATGTGGGCGTCTTATTTGGCGCGAAAAAATATGGGCGTCACTTTTGTCTCCACATTATTTAAGTCTCATTTTTTATTGCTTCTGGTTGCTAGAAGCTTGTTCTTTGGCATTTTTTCCCATTCCTGAAACTGTCATTTAAGGAATTTGATCAATTTTGCTTTATATATATGTTGTTTTTTCTCTTACATATTGCAAGATGTCTCACGTTGCATCTGAGTCAGAAGATACTACAGGAAAATCGCTGTCAAGTGCTGAATCTACCAAAGCTAAGTGTATCTGCTGTAAACTTTTGGTAGCTATTCCTCCAGCTGTTGTTTGTATTGATTGTCATGACAAACTTGTTAAAGCAGATAATATTTCCTTTAGTAAAGTACCATTGCCTGTTGCAGTTCCTTCAACATCTAAGGTGCAGAATGTTCCTGATAATATAAGAGATTTTGTTTCTGAATCCATAAAGAAGGCTATGTCTGTTATTTCTCCTTCTAGTAAACGTAAAAAATCTTTTAAAACTTCTCTCCCTACAGATGAATTTTTAACTGAACATCATCATTCTGATTCTGATGATTCCTCTGGTTCAGAGGATTCTGTCTCAGAGGTTGATGCTGATAAATCTTCATATTTATTTAAAATGGAATTTATTCGTTCTTTACTTAAAGAAGTCCTAATTGCTTTAGAAATAGAGGATTCTGGTCCTCTTGATACTAAATCTAAACGTTTAAATAAGGTTTTTAAATCTCCTGTAGTTATTCCAGAAGTTTTTCCTGTTCCTGATGCTATTTCTGCAGTAATTTCCAAAGAATGGGATAATTTGGGTAATTCATTTACTCCTTCTAAACGTTTTAAGCAATTATATCCTGTGCCGTCTGACAGATTAGAATTTTGGGACAAGATCCCTAAAGTTGATGGGGCTATTTCTACCCTTGCTAAACGTACTACTATTCCTACGTCATATGGTACTTCGTTTAAGGATCCTCTAGATAGGAAAATTGAGTCCTTTCTAAGAAAAGCTTATCTGTGTTCAGGTAATCTTCTTAGACCTGCTATATCTTTGGCTGATGTTGCTGCGGCTTCAACTTTTTGGTTGGAAACTTTAGCGCAACAAGTAACACATCGTGATTCTCATGATATTATTCTTCTTCAACATGCTAATAATTTTATCTGTGATGCCATTTTTGATATTATCAGAGTTGATGTCAGGTTTATGTCTCTAGCTATTTTAGCTAGAAGAGCTTTATGGCTTAAAACTTGGAATGCTGATATGGCTTCTAAATCAACTTTACTTTCCATTTCTTTCCAGGGTAACAAATTATTTCAACTGTTACTGGTGGGAAAGGAACTTTTTTACCACAGGATAAAAAATCTAAAGGTAAAAACAGGGCTAATAATCGTTTTCGTTCCTTTCGTTTCAACAAAGAACAAAAGCCTGATCCTTCATCCTCAGGAGCAGTTTCAGTTTGGAGACCATCTCCAGTTTGGAATAAATCCAAGCCAGCTAGAAAGGCAAAGCCTGCTTCTAAGTCCACATGAAGGTGTGGCCCTCATTCCAGCTCAGCTGGTAGGGGGCAGGTTACGTTTTTTCAAGGAAATTTGGATCAATTCTGTTCACAATCTTTGGATTCAGAGCATTGTTTCAGAAGGGTACAGAATTGGTTTCAAGTTGAGACCTCCTGCAAAGAGATTTTTTCTTTCCCGTGTCCCAGTAAATCCAGTAAAAGCTCAAGCATTTCTGAAATGTGTTTCAGATCTAGAGTTGACTGGAGTAATTATGCCAGTTCCAGTTCCGGAACAGGGGATGGGGTTTTATTCAAATCTCTTCATTGTACCAAAGAAGGAGAATTCTTTCAGACCAGTTCTGGATCTAAAAATTTTGAATCGTTATGTAAGGATACCAACATTCAAGATGGTAACTGTAAGGACTATCTTACCTTTCTGGGTTTCCAGATGGATTCAGTGTCCATGACTCTGTCTTTAACAGACAAGAGACGTCTAAAGTTGATTTCAGCTTGTCGAACCCTTCAGTCACAATCATTCCCTTCGGTAGCCTTATGCATGGAAATTCTAGGTCTTATGACTGCTGCATCGGACGCGATCCCCTTTGCTCGTTTTCACATGCGACCTCTTCAGCTCTGTATGCTGAAGCAATGGTGCAAGGATTACACGAAGATATCTCAATTAATATCTTTAAAACCGATTGTTCGACACTCTCTAACATGGTGGACAGATCTCCATCGTTTAATTCAGGGGGCTTCTTTTGTGCTTCCGACCTGGACTGTAATTTCAACAGATGCAAGTCTCACAGGTTGGGGAGCTGTGTGGGGATCTCTGACGGCACAAGGAGTTTGGGAATCTCAGGAGGTGAGATTACCGATCAATATTTTGGAACTCCGTGCAATTTTCAGAGCTCTTCAGTTTTGGCCTCTGCTGAAGAGAGAATCGTTCATTTGTTTTCAGACAGACAATGTCACAACTGTGGCATACATCAATCATCAAGGAGGGACTCACAGTCCTCTGGCTATGAAAGAAGTATCTCGAATTCTGGTTTGGGCGGAATCCAGCTCCTGTCTAATCTCTGCGGTTCATATCCCAGGTGTAGACAATTGGGAAGCGGATTATCTCAGTCGCCAAACGTTGCATCCGGGCGAATGGTCTCTTCACCCAGAGGTATTTCTTCAGATTGTTCAAATGTGGGAACTTCCAGAAATAGATCTGATGGCGTCCCATCTAAACAAGAAACTTCCCAGGTATCTGTCCAGATCCCGGGATCCTCAGGCGGAGGCAGTGGATGCATTATCACTTCCTTGGAAGTATCATCCTGCCTATATCTTTCCGCCTCTAGTTCTTCTTCCAAGAGTAATCTCCAAGATTCTGAAGGAATGCTCGTTTGTTCTGCTGGTAGCTCCGGCATGGCCTCACAGGTTTTGGTATGCGGATCTTGTCCGGATGGCCTCTTGCCAACCGTGGACTCTTCCGTTAAGACCAGACCTTCTGTCACAAGGTCCTTTTTTCCATCAGGATCTGAAATCCTTAAATTTAAAGGTATGGAGATTGAACGCTTGATTCTTGGTCAAAGAGGTTTCTCTGACTCTGTGATTAATACTATGTTACAGGCTCGTAAATCTGTATCTCGAGAGATATATTATAGAGTCTGGAAGACTTATATTTCTTGGTGTCTTTCTCATCATTTTTCCTGGCATTCTTTTAGAATACCGAGAATTTTACAGTTCCTTCAGGATGGTTTAGATAAGGGTTTGTCCGCAAGTTCTTTGAAAGGACAAATCTCTGCTCTTTCTGTTCTTTTTCACAGAAAGATTGCTATTCTTCCTGATATTCATTGTTTTGTACAAGCTTTGGTTCGTATAAAACCTGTCATTAAGTCAATTTCTCCTCCTTGGAGTTTGAATTTGGTTCTGGGAGCTCTTCAAGCTCCTCCTTTTGAACCTATGCATTCATTGGACATTAAATTACTTTCTTGGAAAGTTTTGTTCCTTTTGGCCATCTCTTCTGCCAGAAGAGTTTCTGAATTATCTGCTCTTTCTTGTGAGTCTCCTTTTCTGATTTTTCATCAGGATAAGGCGGTGTTGCGAACTTCTTTTGAATTTTTACCTAAAGTTGTGAATTCCAACAACATTAGTAGAGAAATTGTGGTTCCTTCATTATGTCCTAATCCTAAGAATTCTAAGGAGAAATCGTTGCATTCTTTGGATGTTGTTAGAGCTTTGAAATATTATGTTGAAGCTACGAAATCTTTTCGTAAGACTTCTAGTCTATTTGTTATCTTTTCCGGTTCTAGAAAAGGCCAGAAAGCTTCTGCCATTTCTTTGGCATCTTGGTTGAAATCTTTAATTCATCTTGCCTATGTTGAGTCGGGTAAAATTCCGCCTCAGAGGATTACAGCTCATTCTACTAGGTCAGTTTCTACTTCCTGGGCGTTTAGGAATGAAGCTTCGGTTGACCAGATATGCAAAGCAGCGACTTGGTCCTCTTTGCATACTTTTACTAAATTCTACCATTTTGATGTATTTTCTTCTTCTGAAGCAGTTTTTGGTAGAAAAGTACTTCAGGCAGCGGTTTCAGTTTGAATCTTCTGCTTATGTTTTTCGTTAAACTTTATTTTGGGTGTGGATTATTTTCAGCAGGAATTGGCTGTCTTTATTTTATCCCTCCCTCTCTAGTGACTCTTGTGTGGAAAGATCCACTTCTTGGGTAGTCATTATCCCATACGTCACTAGCTCATGGACTCTTGCTAATTACATGAAAGAAAACATAATTTATGTAAGAACTTACCTGATAAATTCATTTCTTTCATATTAGCAAGAGTCCATGAGGCCCGCCCTTTTTTTGTGGTGGTTATGATTTTGTATAAAGCACAATTATTCCAATTCCTTATTTTATATGCTTTCGCACTTTTTTATCACCCCACTTCTTGGCTATTCGTTAAACTGAATTGTGGGTGTGGTGAGGGGTGTATTTATAGGCATTTTGAGGTTTGGGAAACTTTGCCCCTCCTGGTAGGAATGTATATCCCATACGTCACTAGCTCATGGACTCTTGCTAATATGAAAGAAATGAATTTATCAGGTAAGTTCTTACATAAATTATGTTTTTTTTGCAGGAGGTACCCCATACGTCGTTGGTCGTTAAGGGGTTAAAGGGACACTGAACCCAAAAAAATTTCTTGCGTGATTCAGATAGAGAATACAATTTTAAGAAACTTTCTAATTTACTCCTATTATCAATTTTTATTCATTCTCTTGCTATCTTTATTTGAAATGGAAGGCATCTAAGCTAAGGGGGCAGCTATTTTTTGTTTTAGAACCCTGGACAGCACTTGTTTATTTGGTGGACGAATTTATCCACCAATCAGCAAGAACAACCCAGGTTGTTCACCAAAAATGGGCCGGCATCTAAACTTACATTCTTGCTTTTCAAATAAAAATAGCAAAAGAATGAAGAAAATTTGATAATAGTAATAAATTAGAAAGTTGCTTAAAATGGCATGCTCTGAATCACAAAAGAAACAAATTGGGTTCTGTGTCCCTTTTAAGCCCATCTCTACATCCAATGTATATCTCATCAAACCCTGTCCCAGGCATATATTTTTAATAAAAGGCTGACAGTATTACATACAATAAACACGTGTCATTTCCTATCTTATTGGCTGACAGTAACAGCAATGATTTGATATGTATTGCCGAGCAGCAACTCACAAACCCTCCTTGGAAGCATGTAAGAGAAACAACTGATTTTTATTTTTACCCTCCACCAGCAACCCATTGGGCAGGATTTTTTCTTCTCTTGTTTGCATATTAGTAATATAAAAAATAGTGAATAACTCATCTGGATGCTATTATCATAAATTGCAGTGATTTTACCACCTGTGGCTGTCAGTAATTGAAGGAGCAGTATTTTTAACCTGCCCCTGACAGCTAGTAAACACACCATTGGGTCCAATGATACAGTGCAGTAATTGTCTTCTCTAAGAAATAAATACGTTGTTAGTTTGGGTGTATCTCATTGAACTGCCTTTGTGTAAAGTAGCAAACTTCATAATAATAAAGTGCTCTAATTCTGTAGAGCTGGTGCATAATAGCACTGATTACTGTTACAATATAACATCCCTAAAACTAAACAGATGCAAGTATAGGAGGGTCCTACTCAGAAGAATTTACAACTTTCATAAAGAAAAGATACTGCTATATTAGTCATACAAAGACACAGTGAGAAACGTGGTAAGCAAAACATAGAATGCACGTGAAACAGCAAGCAATTAATATATTTAAAAAAAAGTTATATAAAACGGTAAGAGCCGTGTTTGTGAACAACTTATATTGCTGCATTATTACGTTTTTGACTGACAGTAAAAACTCTCGATTAGAAGAGCAAGACTTTTCAACGCAGGAACACATCACTGAAAAATAAACGATAGAACCCCCCCCACACACACACATCATTACGTTTTGAAATGTCTCTTTTGGGTGAAATCCCGAGAATCCCCCCAACAAGAACTGTCATGTAAAATCCCCAAATTGTCAAAGAAACCAAGCACAATATTTGCTGTTATAAGATTTACCAAGGCAACTGCGTATCGCTTAGACTACGCGTGAAATAATAGCAGTAAATGTTCTATGTAGTGTGTTATACAAGTTCCTAGCTTAGCAGTGGTTTAGGATAACATGTTTGTAGAAAGGTTTACAGCTCTCTCAGATGAACTGTGCGATCACTCGATTAAAATGAAAACTCGTTGATAATCAAAGCGGACGCCAATAAAAGACGTCATCAAAGAGTAGCAAAGTGATTGGTGGTTGTAGTGTCCATGGTAACGGTTTGTGTATACGGATAAGTACGCACGCCGCTGTTCCGAATTAACGACAGGACTAAGTCACACAGAGAGCAGCATTATGTCCCAGCAAGTATCATCAATGAATAGGAAGAACCTGCAGAAGTTGGCTGAGTCGTTGTGTAAAACCGGCAAGCACTGTAAGTGCGGCCTCATATCTGCGAGGCGTGTGGTATATGTGAAGTGTTTTGTTATGTTTAGCATTTACTTGCTTTCACTAAAAAAAATATACTAGAACTCAAATTTTCTTCGTTCTCTTGTAATATTTTTTGAAAAGCAAGAATGTAAACATAGGAGCCGGCCCATTTTTGGTTCAGAACCTGGGTAGAGCTTGCCGATTGGTGTAGCCAATTTAGCCACTAATCAGCAAGTGCTATCCAGGGTCTGAACCGAAAATGGACTGGCTTCTAAGCTTACATTATTGGAAAAAAAAAAAGATTTTTTTTTTAGTTGAAGTAAATTAGAAAGTTGCTTAAAATTGCATGCTCTCTGAATCATTAGATAAACAATTTGGGTTTAATATCCCTTTAATATAGGGGTAGAAAGGTCAAAACTGAAATGTGAATAAATGCATTTCAATTTGAAACTGAAGCATTTCTGTAATATACTTTAATTATCAAAATGCTTCTAGTAAAAGTCATTACTGTTTTACTGAGGCATACTCACATATGCTGTGAGGGCCTGTGCACCAGTATTCAAGCTCAGAGAGCTGAAGATGGTGTGTATTGCTTCTGTGGAGATGTAATTTGTGCTATACAAGCCACTACTGACTCTGAGAAAGTGTGGTGTTTGAATACTTGTGCACAGGGCCGTGCACAAGTATTCAAACACCACACTTTCTCAGAGAGTCAGTAATATGTGTGTATGCCGCTGAAAAACAGTAATAAAATTTAAAAGAAGTACTTTTCCTAAAGGAAGTATATTGCAAAAATGCTTCTATTTCACATTGAAATGCACTCATGCACATTTCAATGTTGACCTTTCTATCCCTTTAACTGCCCTGATTACTCTCCAGTTCAGTAAGTGATATGGCAAATAGACTGATACTAATTTATTTTCTTTCCCCCCCCAATTTACTCCTTATCATATTGTTATTCAAGTTTAAATCCAGGCATACATACATTATGGCGGTTACAATACATTGTGTCTAACGTCCTCTTCGTATATCAATGAAGCAGTAATAAATGACAATTATCCATGCTACAAAGTATGATCTAAAGAAAGAGTTTCAACAAAGCTATGTATTTTAACAGTATATCCACTAAACTATAAACCTTCTGCTTTATACTTGACCCCACTCTGGGATCACCCAGAAAAGCTGAGGAATTAACCTAAAGACTCCTTTCAGAGGTATCACTCCTATTTGACATACATTGAACCTCCTTTTATTATTCCCTTCTCATTTTCCTTCCTTTTATGACAGGGAGCTAAGAAACTCCAAGGATAGCAGAACGCATCAGAGTTAATTCTGAGTTAAAAGAGTGATCCTCTTTTCAAATTAGAAATTTCAATATATCATCCAAGGTGATGATGAAAAGTGATGAGAGAAGGAAAAAAAAACAAAAAAACCTTTTTTATTTTCTCTCCTCCTTCCCATTCCTTTCTTCTCCTCATATAATAATCTTTCTTCTATGCTCTCCCGCCTATTCCAACCAGCAGTCGGGGAAGTTCCCTGTCAAAAGTGACATGCAAAAAAAATCTGATTTTTTTGAATGATGCAGTTGATTGCTTCTGGATTCTTTCTGTAAATGCCATTATAACCTTAAACCATTTTGAGAAAAATCTTTTAACTCCTCTCTCATGCACGATACACAGATCATATTCTAAATTAATCTGTAGTGATACTCGCTAAGTAAATTTTTAGACACATTCAGAAACGGTGAATTATATCAGCTTTTGTAAAGGAACATCTAGTACAGCAAGCACTCTTGGTGGGAGACCATTTAGTGGCCGGGGAAAATATATATTAATTACTCTCATAATGTGACTCTCTCCACCCTTGTAAATTAGACTGATACTAATTCATATAATGCACTTTCCTGAAGAAGTTTGTTTCTTTGTTTAGAATCTGGAGACCAGATGTCCACATTCCATTTGCCCTTATACATTTCTTTGTCTCATAAAACCTGAAGTAAGAGAGTATTGAATACTGTATCGATGACATGCAGTAGATGTGTTTGTATGCTTGTTTGTACTGTGCTATAGCTTGATTTAACTATATGAAACCATTATAGCTTTGGATTTAATAATAACAATTTATAATTGGTGCTATTATACTCTGTTTAGTTAATAAGCAGGAGGTAGAGTTCCTCATACAGCTTTATAATACACTAGCTGGGGGCCCTGCTGAGCGCAATACAAGAGGGGGAATTGACCGAAACACCTTCAGAAACATCTTGCATAACACATTTGGAATGACTGATGATATGATCATGGATAGAGGTAAGTAATACCCATCACTCGGTTAAACCAAGCAATAAATATTGTTTAAACCAATCAGCCAATGAGAAATCTTTTTATATATTATGTACTTATGAATGTTTTCCCTCTTCCAGTTTTTCGCGGATTTGACAAAGACAATGACAGCTTCATAAGTGTATCGGAGTGGATTGAAGGGTTATCTATATTTCTACGTGGGACCTTAGATGAAAGAATTAAATGTAAGCACTGACTGGGAATCAGCGTAATTAAATTAGATAATTGCTTTTTACAATCTGGTTATGACAAGATTATCACATTACAGGTCTACATTTGTGAACAGTTTTATTTTAATTAGTGATACCACAAAGATGTTTGACATGCAGCATAAGGTGTTTTTTTTAACCATCTATTGGTCAACACCACTGGTTTTCAAACCTGTCTTCAGGCCTCCCCAACAGGCCAGATTTTCAGGATTACCTCGAATAAGAGTAGGTGAAATAAACCATGTTTCCTAATCAGCTGATTATTTGGCCTGATGACAGGTTTGAAAACCAGTGGTCTACACCAATGAAACCTTGCCAGTCTGTCACATGCCATTTACATCCTATTTTTCACTGAACCTGCCAATAGCACACACGCCCTGTGGCTTTGTGCTGTTCAGGAAAACATACTCTTCAAAGTGGTCAGATTGCATCAAAAAGCCAAATAATGTGTATGCATTTAGTAACTGAGTCTTAATATAATTTATATTGAAATATGTATAAAAGATTATTAAAATTATAAACATCAGCCATTATAACTATGACTGTCAGCATCAAAACTTTTCAAAAATATTAGCACAACATAATGGATTCAATAACTTGAGTTTTGGTGGTATGCATTGAGTATACTTTGATGCATTGTGTATGTGTATTTATTTTTATATATATATATATATATATATATATATACACACATATATACAGTGGATATAAAAAGTCTACACACCCTTGTTAAAATGTCAGGTTTCTGTGATGTAAAAAAATGAGACAAAGATAAATCATTTCAGAACTTTTTCCTCCTTTAATGTGACCTATAAACTGTACAACTCAATTGAAAAACAAACTGAAATCTTTTAGGTAAAGGGAAATAAAAATAAAATAATATGGTTGCATGTGTGTGAACACCCTTAAACTAATACTTTATTGAAGCACCTTTTGATTTTATTACAGCACTCAGTCTTTTTGGGTATGAGTTTTTCAGCATGGTACATCTTGACTTGGCAAGATTTGCCCACTCTTCTTTGCAAAAACACTCTAAATCTGTCAGATTGCGAGGGCATCTCCTGTGCACAGCCCTCTTCAGATCACCCCACAGATTTTGAATTGGATTTAGGTCTGGGCTCTGGCTGGGCCATCCCAAAACTTTAATCTTCTTCTGGTGAAGCCATTCCTTTGTTGATTTGGATGTATGCTATGGGTCGTTATGCTGAAAGATGAAGTTCCTCTTTATGTTCAGCTTTCTAGCAGAAGCCTGAAGGTTTTGTGCCAATATTGTCTGGTATTTGGAACTGTTCATTATTCCCTCTACCT
Source organism: Bombina bombina (assembly GCF_027579735.1). Classification (NCBI taxonomy): domain Eukaryota; kingdom Metazoa; phylum Chordata; class Amphibia; order Anura; family Bombinatoridae; genus Bombina; species Bombina bombina. The sequence continues at coordinate 291,127,615 of NC_069503.1, read as the reverse complement.
TGACTAAGGCCCCAGTTCCAGCTGAAGAAAAACAGCCCCAAAGCATGATGCTGACACCACCATGCTTCACTGTGGGTATGGTGTTCTTTTGGTTATATGCAGTGTTGTTTTTGTGCCAAACATATCTTTTGGAATTATGGCCAAAAAATTCAACTTTGGTTTCATCAGACCAGAACACCTTTTGCAACATGCATTTAGGAAACTTCAGATGTGTTTTTGCAAAATTTAGCTGGGCTTTGATGGGTTTTTTTTTGTAAGAAAAAGCTTCCATCTTGCCACTCTACCCCATAGCCCAGACATATTAAGAATACGGGCGATTGTTGTCACATGTACCACACAGCCAGTACTTGCCAGATATTCCGGCAGCTCCTTTAATGTTGCTGTAGGCCTCTTGGCAGCCTCCCAGACCAGTTTTCTTCTCGTCTTTTCATCAATTTTGGAGGAACATCCAGTTCTTGGTAATGTCACTGTTGCACCATATTTTCTTCACTTGATGATGAATATCTTCACTGTGTTCCATGGTATATCTAATGCCTTGGAAATTCTTTTGTACCCTTCTCCTGTCTGATACCTTTAAACAATGCGATCCCTCTGATGCTTTAGATGCTCTCTGCAGATCATGGCTTTTGCTGTAGGATGCGACTAACAAAATGTCAGGAAAGACCTACTAGAACAGCTGAACTTTATTTGGGGTTAATCAGAAGCACTTTAAATGATGACAGGTGTGTACTGACTCCTATTTAACATGATTTTGAATGTGATTGCTTAATTCTGAACACAGCTACATCCCCAGTTATAAAAGGGTGTTAACACTTATACAACCATATTATTTTATTTTTATTTCCCTTTACCTAAAAGATTTCAGTTTGTTTTTCAATTGAGTTGTACAGTTTATAGGTCACATTAAAGGTGGAAAAAGTTCTGAAATGATTTATCTTTGTCTCATTTTTTTTACATCACAGAAACCTGACATTTTAACAGGGGTGTGTAGACTTTTTATATCCACTGTACGTACATACATACAGTATCTCACAAAAGTGAGTACACCCCTCACATTTTTGTAAATATTTTAATATATCTTTTCATGTGACAACACTGAAGAAATTACACTTTGCTACAATGTAAAGTAGTGAGTGTACAGCCTGTATAACAGTGTAAATTTGTTGTCCCCTCAATATAACTCAAACACACAGCCATTAATGTCTAAATTGTCAACAAAAGTGAGTACACGCCTAAGTGGAAATGTCCAAATTGGGCCCAATTAGCCATTTGACTCAGTGTTACAAGGTCTCAGGTGTGAATAGGGAGCAGGTGTGTTAAATTTGGTGTTATCGCTCTCACACTATCTCATACTAGTCACTGGAAGTTCAATATGGCACCTCATGGCAAAGAACTCTCTGAGGATCCCAAAAAAAAATATTGTTGCTCTACATAAAGATGGCCTAGGCTATAAGAAGATTGCCAAGACGCTGAAACTGAGCTGCAGCATGGTGGACAAGACCATACAGCGGTTTCACGGACAGGTTTCACCCAGAACAGACCTCGCCATGGTCGACCAAAGAAGTTGAGTGCACGTGCTCAGCGTCATATCGAGAGGTTGTCTTTGGGAAAAAGACGTATGAGTGCTGCCAGCATTGCTGCAGAGGATGAAGGTCTAAGGGGTCAGCCTGTCAGTGCTCATACCATACGCCGCACACTGCATCAAATTGGTCTGCATGGCTGTTGTCCCAGAAGGAAGCCTCTTCTAAAGATGAGGCACAAGAAACCACGCAAACAGTTTGCTGAAGACAAGCAGACTAAGGACATGGATAACAGGAACCATGTCCTGTGGTCCGATGAGACCAAGATAAACTAATTTGGTTCAGATGGTGTCAAGCGTGTGCGGCGGCAACCAGGTGAGGAGTACAAAGACAAGTGTGTCTTGCTTACAGTCAAGCATGGTGGTGGGAGTGTCATAGTCTGGGCCTGCATGAGTGCTGTCGGCACTGGGGAGCTACAGTTCATTGAGGGAACCATGAATGCCAACATGTACTGTGACATACTGAAGCAGAGCATGATCCCCTCCCTTTGGAGACTGTGCCACAGGGCAGTATTCCAACATGATAATGACCCCAAACACACCTCCAAGACGACCACTGCCTTGCTAAAGAAGCTGAGGGTAAATGGAAGGTGCGGGAGCGCAAGGTCTCTAACATCCACCAGCTCTGTGATGTCATCACGGAGGAGTGGAAGAGGACTCCAGTGGCAACTTGTGAAGCTCTGGTGAACTCCATGCCCAAGAGGGTAAAGGCAATGCTGGAAAATAATGGTGGCCACACAAAATATTGACACTTTGGGCCCAATTTGGATGTTTACACTTTTATTATTCTTTATTTATAAAGCGCCAACAGATTTCGCACTTAGACATTAATGGCTGTGTGTTGAGTTATTTTGAGGGGACAGCAAATTTACATTGTTATACAGGCTGTACACTCACTACTTTACATTGTAGCAAAGTGTAATTTTTTCAGTGTTATCACATTAATATATATAATAAAATAATTACAAAAATGTGAGGGGTGTACTCACCTTTGTGAGATACTGTATATATATATATATATATATATATATATATATATATATATATATATATATATATATATATATATATATATATATATATATATATATATATAGCCAAAAAACTAATCCACCCTCCAGGGTCAGCTACCTGGGTGCAGAGATGTCAGTAATACGTACACAAAACAAATGCACTCACAGGAATTTTGGATACAAATAAAGTAAAAATGTATTGACGTTTCGGGGACTGTAATATCCCAGTCTTCAGAATAAACAATAAGTGCAAAACATCACTCTTAAATAGTGTACAATCATAAGCATACCCAACCCTCTTGTGGCACGACATATTGTGAGTAGAACGCACGCCATGTGTTCCAGTGAAACTGGAAGTGACGTAATGTCCTGTCTAAAAATAATTTGTCAAACATCTCATCAAAGAATCAACTTGATCCATTAGTAGCAAATAGCAATAATACAACTCACAAATATCATATCAATATATATCTCAAATATGAATATGTAATCGGTGAGTGGCAAGGTATGCCGTGAGTCTAGGTTGAGGATATACCGTTGCCATAAAAACAGAACAATCCATGTAATTCAAGTGCCGTTAACTATATTGGCATTTTGGTATCCACTCATTTCTAGATTGTGGTTTACATCAAAGAAACTCCATGTATACTTATATATATTCTATATCAAGAACATGTGTTTTTAGTAAATGGCAAAAAAATCGCCATAAAACAACAAAGACAGACAGTTGTCATGGAAACATAAAACAATACAATACAGATGACACACTCAGTATGCAGTAAATGTTACTCATATAACTGCAAAATGTATCGTTTCCAGATAGAGGCAACAGAGTAGTGACATTATATTTGTTACATTAAATGTACTGCTTGGTTCGACACATGGCAACATTATTTAGAAATCAGGACCATCAACAATGGATACATACAGTATCGAAATAAAGACTGGAGATAAAACAGTAGCGTATTAAGACACCTTTTTAGAAATCAAACGGCATTGTCCGAGTACATCGATATTAGTGAGTGACAGCTTATTATGTGTAAATCAGCGCCCATCTTGTGGATACAAGATCAAGATTAATCCCTGATCCCACCATAATTCAATAGATGGCTAACCAGGAGATCTTGTAATACCAAGTGGCCTCACGCAGACCTTCATGCCCCTAAGCACAGTGACACAGAGAACCAGCACCCCCGGTATGTATCTGCTGTTATCACTCAGATAATTGCCTTAAAGTCTGGTGTCGAATTTAAGCCTCCAGGGTAAATTGTCCCCAGCCTATATATCTATATCTTCTCGTGTCAAAAGGATTTTATCCCTATCCCCTCCTGGGTCCAATTTTGGTACATGATCTATGAGTATGGATCTGATTGAGGAGACAGGATGGCATTTTTCTGCAAAGTAGGGTGCCACTGGTTGGTCCGAGTAACCTTTAATCGAATGCTTGTCAGATGGCAAGTCTATAATTAGCCATGCGCTCCTTCAAGGTGCCGCTGGTTTTACCAACATAGTATTGGGCACACGGATAAAGGAGGAGTTAAATGACGTGTGGTATTGCAGGACAGCGAAAATCGAATGTTGTAAATCTTATTTTTGTGCGGGTGGTGAAAAGTTCTTGTTGCAATAAGGCTATGTGGCACCACAAGAGGGTTGGGTATGTTTATGATTGTTCACTATTTATGAGTGATGTTTTGCACTTTTTGTTTATTCTGAAGAAGGGGATATTACAGTCCCCGAAACATCAGTAAATTTTGACTTCATTTATATCCAAAATTCCCGTGAGTGCATTTGTTTTGTGTGTGTGGTCAAAGAATTCATGTTACCTTCCAAGCTTTCTAAAATTAGTGTTTTGGGACGCACTACCTTAAGTGTCAAAGCACGGATCTTATACTGTGAGCTAATTAATTTCATAAAAACTTCTGTGTAAGATTGATAGTTGATCTGTAAGGGGTAAGAAATTATAAACGTAATACAGTTAAAACTGGGCAACACACTCAATATTTGAAAATGTTTTTAACCTCCAGTCCTCAATTACCCCGTAACAGATCAGGTTTAAAGGATTTCTGTACTTCTGCACAGGCACAGCAGTCCAAGCACGGGATGTATAAGCCTTTATTTTATTTAAGTACTTAGTCCCACCTATTGGCTGCTCAGACTTTTTTTGAGCATACAATCTTTCTTTTTTTTATATCTCAGTGTTAAAAACTGCATTATTTAATTCAAGCATATTTTGTATCTCATTGCATTATATTAGAGTGGTCAACAGACAAATAAAGATGATTGAAAGGTGTTACATGAATCTGAAACTTCAGACATATAAGAAAACTCACTGCTCAAAACAGCTAATAAAATAACTTCAGTATTTGAATTGAAAATGCACAGATCACCAATGCCCCATTTTTCCTTCACATTTTTTTTGTCTCATAATTTGTCAATGCTTTAAGAGTAATGCTCTTTTTAAAGGGTTCATTTTATATGTTCTATATATCTTAGCAATACAAAACACTAAAAATACTAATGCTCTATGGACAGATTGTTTTGGTGTCTACGATCTGAATGGTGACGGCTATATCTCCAGAGAAGAGATGTTTCACATGTTAAAAAACAGCCTTCTCAAACAGCCAACTGAAGAAGATCCAGATGAAGGAATAAAGGATTTGGTTGAAATAACACTGAAGAAAATGGTAAATGTTCTTATTTTAAACAAACACTAAAATGCAGCCTATAATTTAAATGTATTGTATTTGTGCTCATCAATATCGCATTACATATCTGTTTCTCTACTTTATCTTTTGTCATTTTAAAAATGCTCTCTAGATAGATATCTCTAAACAACTTAAATTATTATAGAAAGTTAATCTAGTCTCACTGTTAGTTACAAGTCACATTATTAAAATGGCATAAATGATAAATGTTCAAAATGCTAACCGTACTGTTGTAAAATTACTACTCTGAAATGTATAATCTATTTTTGTTTCAGGATTATGATCATGACAGCAAATTATCTTATGCAGATTTTGAGAAGGCAGTTAGAGAAGAAAATCTACTATTAGAAGCATTTGGACCTTGTCTACCAGATAGTAAAGTAAGATAACTTTTTTTATACTGTGATTAAAAATGTATATCAGAAGAAAACATAGAAGGATCATTACGTTTGCTATAAACAAATTTGTAAATACAACGAACATTATTCATGTAGTAAGTGGTAATAGGTATTTGGAAATCATGTGTACCCTAAATGCATATAGTAAAAACACTGAAAATGGAGGAGCAAAACCTCAATGTCTAAATAGCAAAATAAATGTAAAATAGAGTTGAATTGACTAAGCTACATTGTGTCATGAGGTTTGTCATAAAGCATCACATTATTGACAGTCTAATGCACTATAACTGTGGTGTTCTAGAGAGATTTTTAGGTTTTCGTCATCTCTGGCTGACTAACCCTAAAAGTTTAAGTACAAACATCATGAAATGTGGGCTTCTTCACAGCTCTAAAAAAAAAAAAGCAGATTTGGACACCTCTACTCCAAAAACATAGGAATGTGAAGCTAGTCATGTATGAAGCAGGAATTAAATAAAACATTTTTTTAAATGAATGCACTTCCAGAATTATAAAACGGAAACTTTTTTTTCCCACTGAAAACATTTTTCTTAAAATATTTGTGATATTTTCTAGTCAGCTTTTTACAAATACGCTGCATCACTTTCAAGTGATTCAGCATTTGGGTAACATGTCCCTTTAAGGACGTATACTGTATCAGTCAAATAATAAAACTTCCTACTTTATTCTTGTTAAAATGATGTCAGTAACAGTCTTTTGTATTTTTTTTTTTTACAGAGTATAATGGCATTTGAAAGACAGGCTTTCAGAACAGCACATAATCACTAGAATTGAAAGCCCACCAGAGGTATCAGAGAATGTACTATATAGCTGCTGCAAATAAATAAGACTGCTGTTTCGCTTTACACTCTTATTGCTTATATAATGTTAAAGGGATATGAAACACCAACATTTTAATTTTGTTCAGACAGAGCATATAATTTAAAAGAAAAAAACTTTATTTCATGATTCAGGTAGAGCATGCAATTTTAAGAAACTTTCTAATTTACTCCTATTAATTTTTCTTTGTTCTCTTGCTATCTTTATTTGGAAAGAAGGAATGTAAAGCTTTAGAGCCGGCCCATTTTTGGTTGAGAACCTTGGTTATGCTTGCTTATTGGTTCACTAAATGTAGCCACTAATTAACAATCACTATCCATGGTGCTGAACCTAAAATGGGCTGGCTACTAAGCTTTAAATTCCTGATTTTTAAATAAAGATAGCAAGATAACGAAGAAAAATTGATAGTAAATTAGAAAGTTGCTTAAAATTGCATGCTCTGATTCATGAAAAAAAATTGGGTTTAGTATCCCTTTATATCCCATGGTATTCTTTGTGGAAGAGATACCTAAGTAGGTGTCTGGAGCACTACATGCCAGTAGCCATCTAGTGCCTCTTGCAAAAATCGATAATATTCTTGAAAACCTCCTGCCATTTAATGTTCCAAAAATGGGCAGGCTCCTAAGCTAACATCCCTGCTTTTCAACAACAGATATCAAGAGAACAAGTACAATTTTAACTAGTAATTTAGAAAGTGATTTAAAATCGCATGCTTTATCTGAATCGTGAAAGAAACATTTTGGGTTTCATATTTCTTTAAATCACATTTCTATAGAAAATAAGAATGTTGTGATGCTTTTGTTTTGTAATGTATGTATTTTGCATTTACAATAATAATAATAAAAAGCTTCTACATAAACCACAGTACAATATAAATTATTTTATTGCAAAAATCTAACCAATAATAAGCAAGAATTTAGTAGTAAATAGATAAAGAAACTTAAATCCTCCTTCTCTGTTTTGGGGGTGGAACAGTTTGATTTGAAGTCTGTGATGCTGGTGCAGAAGAAACCTATTTGGGGGGAAAAGCACAATAAGAAGTTACATTATATATTGTGGTAAATGTACTCAATTCTTTTTTAGCACTATGTCAAAGGGTGAAACTGTATTTTGTATGTTGTTTAAAAAAAAAGTTCCAATTAAGATATATTTCAACAGCTAATGCAACCCTGAAGGCAGTTTCTGGAATTAAATTTATTTTAACAAAAAACAACCAACAACAAGAAGACTAGAACACTTGCCCCCCAAATTAATTCCAGGAACATAAAAAACACAACAAAAAAAATCCCAAAAATGTATTTAAAAGGACCATGGAAGTCAAAATTAAAGGGACACGATATACTCAAAATTTTGTTTTTATTACACTAAAACATTCTCTTTAGATGGATCACATTTGTTTTAAAAATTGATGTGTCTGAGTGGAGTAAACAAACCTTTAATGAGGGATTTGTCCTGGTCATTCAGTGAGCAGTAGAGTCCCAGGATCCCAGTGTACACAAATCACACTTCCTTTCCGTTTCACAGCTTTTACTTAAACATGTTAACAAATGTTTTTATATACTGTACATCAGAGAGTACAATTTAAAAAAAAACAAAAAACTTAAAAATGTCTTCTGTAATCAAACTGACTCTTCTCTCTTAGGTCCTGATATCTAAAACCTCGCTGGCATGGAGAGAAATCACACAAAATCTTTGAGATTTTTTTTAAACCTTGTATTGTAATGTAGGAGTCTCTGTTTCACATAAAGAAAACTGCATAGCAACAAACATTTGTGTTTTTAATTTAATTTTTTAAGCAACTTGTCGCACCGACGAGATGTATTACATTGTTGCAAACATAGCTGCCATATAGTGCTCAAGACACAAATGAGCCTACTTTGCTATGCGCTTATGGAAAGTTTCAACAAAATATACAAAATATATATATATAAGAAAAAAAAAAGTAAAGAAAATAAGAGTACTTTTTATTTTCTCTTTTCAATTAAAGAAATACTAAACCCAATTTTTTTTAAATTTATTTCATTATTCAGATAGAGCATGCAATTTTAAGCAACTTTCTAATTTACTCCTATTAATTCTTTTGTTCTCGTGCCACCTTTATTTGAAAAGCAAGAATGTAAGCTTAGGAGATGGCCCATCTTTGGTTCAGCAACCTGGGTTGCGCTTGCTGATTAGTGGCTAAATGTAGCCACCTATCAGCAAGCCCTATCCAGGGTGCTGAACCAAAAACGGGCCGTCTCCTAAGCTTAGATTCCTGCTTTTTCAAATAAAGATAGCAAGAGAATGAAGAATTATTAATAGGAGCAAATCAGAAAGTTGCTTAAAATAATCATGAAAAAATAATAAATTTGGGTTTAATATTACTTTAACATGCTGTTAATGGCTTATAAACTTTTTTTAAAGTTTATGTTCCTTTTGAGTCACAATCAAACTTTGTACAAAGAGAAAGCGTATAAGGCATCTTTGGCTAGCATGATTTCTTCTCTGATCCTTACAATGAATGTATGAGCTCCCTAGGACCGCCTTGTATTTCAAGGCAGAGGCTCATAATAACAGGGTTAGGTCTTCATTGGCCTTCATGAAGCTTGTGCAATGTGGCCAAACAAAGGGGAAGATTTATGAAGCTGCATCCACAGCTTTTGAGGCCTTGCGGTGCAGGTGCATGAGCAAGTCAGCAACCACAACTTTAAAAAGCAGAAACGTCTGCTTTTTTAACTCCACCACCTGCGAGGTGTCAAGATCAATCACCCAACACTCTTGTTTCTGGGTGACTGACATACTCTCTAGGGGGCGGCATAGTACAAGAGAGGTGCAATGTTACATTTTGTCATGCAATGCTGTAAAGCAATTGGTTATTGCAGGCGGACAGGTTCCCTACTTGAGAACTTGTTTACCATCACTTTGGAGAAAATGTATTAACTTTACAGGTGGACAAATCTGTGTTTTTTTAGTGTATAACATCTCCCTGGTTTGTTTTCCTGGGTTATTTTTATTTTTTTTGGGGGGGGGGGGAGCCTCTTTCTGAACAGGAAGGAGAGGGTGTATAAGCAAGGACGACATCTGGGAGATGACCTGGCAATTCTAACTCCAAGAGGCAAAGGAATATATACCTACCAATACAATATATATGACTATACTTCAGATAAAAAAATAAATTGATTTTTCTCTGGAAAATACAACTTCCCTTTTGTGGGCTCAAGGAGATAAAGCAAATGGCATCAATTTATTTATATATATTAGCACACTTCATTAATGTAAAATATTTCTGTAAGAAACAAAAAATATTCCAAATGAACTAATAAACTATTTACAAACATTTCTGATACATTCAGGAGAATAAAATGATGTGGGCATCCTTTCTTCCCTCCATAATATGCTTAGATATTTGACTTCAGTGTTCTTTCAGTATGTCATCATATATGAGAAGCATAGAGTTTCTCATAATGTAGCTGCTGCATGATGAGAAGTGTCTAATCTTGAGCTTACTATACGGCTTATGAGCTAAATGAGTAATTCTTTGTTTGGATGTGAGCTTGAATAATGCCTCAATGTCAGCCTTAAAATAATTGAAGTATTTATTGCTCTAATAAACAACTATAATATGTCTTACACAGTTAAAGAATACAGAATCATTTATCAGACTAGATAAATATTGGCTTCCTGACAACTGCTACTGCTAGCTTTGCCCCCCTTACTGTTGACTTAGAACTGCCATAATGCTATATTTCACAATAAGAATATGTACTGCATACAATTTAATATGCCACATGGTTAGTTCATGATTCCACTGCAATTATAGCAGCAAGAGAGGTTGACTGTATCACAAGCATTTGTCTTGGTGAATGTAAACAGACTCTAGATTTAGGTGTAATTTTTATACGCAGAGAACAGGGATTGTCCTTACAGAAAATGAGAAACGACACTGTAGAACGTGGTAAATTATGCAGTAGGAATATAGCTACCATGACATAAAATGACACAAACATACCTCTTTCAGCTTTTCCCTAATAAAATGTGCAGATACATTTAAGGAATCATCTTCCAAATCTACTTTTGGGATTCCTGGTAACTTTGGTCCAATTTCAATCTCCTGCCTCTCAGGACCTGACCCACACAAAGAAATCACAATATCCTGTTCCCGTTTTCTTTGGCGCTCTTGTAGCTGAGTTGTCCTTGGCATAAATCTCACGCTACTGCCAAATGGACCAGTCTGTTTATGTTGTGTTGAAACACTTGTTCTGGGATTTTGCAATATCTGCTGTGCATTGCTGGATATGGGTGGCTGGTAGACATAGTCCTTGGGTTGCTCTCTACACATATGCTCACATGATGAGGAAGAGTCATTATTACTGTCCCTGGATAAGACAGGTGTAACACAGGCTTGCAGTGGTTCACTGGGAGGTAAAGGAAGGGCACGATTGTAAGAGTTTAGCCCAGATTCAGAAAATTCAGACTTATAAGTCTGGCTGACATTCCTCAGGGGTTCTTGCTTCTTCTCTGTAGTGTAGCGCTCTAAGGCAAAACAGATTGCAACTCAAACGTTTTGTAGAAAACATTCAGCAGAATTCTAATTACTGAAGCAAAGCATTTCAAAGTCATAAATCACAGGCTTGGAAATAACATTTAAATTATATAAAATATATCTATACCTCAATACAGGGAGGTAGAAACGTATGCACTTATTTTATGGTAATACTACCCTAAACGTTCTCTATAGAATTATGAGGCATTAAAGGGATAATTAATAATTTGATATAAAAAAAGGTATATCTGAAAAACAAAAACTGTGCATAATTTTACCACTGGAGTACACTAGTGCAAATTAAATGAAAATAAAGGGGGCATTCTAATCTGCAGTATAAGGATTTCTTTCATGTAATTGGCAAGAGTCCATGAGCTAGTGACGTATGGGTATGATGCTATATACAATCCTACCAGGAGGGGCAAAGTTTCCCAAACCTATGTCTATAAATACACCCCTCACCACACCCACAATTCAGTTTTTACAAACTTTGCCTCCCTATGGAGGTGGTGAGGTAAGTTTATGCTTGATTTTCTTCTGTGATATGCGCTTCTCAGCATTTTGAAGCCCGATTCTTATTTATTATCGGTTATTTGTAGAGCGCCAACAGATTCCGCAGAGTACAGTGTTTGTCAGAGGGATGTGAAGGGAGTATCGCCTGTTAATTCTATGGTTTTGCTCACGGGAAATCTTTTTCATAGATTCTCTGTTATCTGTCGTAGAGATTCATCTCCCACCTCCCTTTTCAGATCGACAATATACTCTCATATTCCATTACCTCTACTGATACTTTTTCAGTATTGGTTTGGCTATCTGCTATATGTGGATTGGGTGTATTTTGGTAAGTATATTTTCATTACTTAAGACACTCTCAGCGATGGTTTGGCACTTTATGTATTAATATAAAGTTTTAAATATATGTATTGTACTTATATTTGCCATGAGTCAGTTTTATGTATATTTCCTTTTGCAGACTATCAGTTTCAAAATTGGGAAACATATTTAGGAAGTTATTTTCTCTTACCTGGGGTATAGTCTTCTCTTCAAATTGACTGCTTTTTCATTAAATTTCGTGGGCAAAATTAGGCTCGCGAGGTCGCAAAATGCCGATATTTATTGCGTCAATCTTGGCGCGAGAATGTTTTTGGCGCGAAGGTACGTTCGGTGACGCAAATTCGTCATTTCCGGCGTCTTAGTTGACACCAGGTTTCCTTACACAAGGTTGCGTCTGCCATGATGCGAGTTGCGTCATTTCCGGATGTTGTTAGCGCCAAAATATTTCATTTTGCGTTGTGCGTCATACTTGGAGCCAAATAATTTAATTATTTAAACCCCACTTCCTATATGCCTCTTGCCTTTTTTATGTTAAGAGGGCTATGCTGTTTGCATTTTTCCCCATTCCTGAAACTGCCATATAAGGAAATTGATAATTTTGCTTTATATGTTGTTTTTTTCTCTTACATTTGCAAGATGTCTCAATCTGATCCTGTCTCAGAAACAACTGTTGGAACCCTGCTGCATAATAACAGTTCTACCAAAGCTAAGTGTATCTGTTGTTAAGTTAGCAGAGATTATATCTCCAGCTGTAGTATGTAACAGTTGTCATGATAAGCTTTTACATGCAGAGAATGTATCCATCAGTATTAGTACAATGCCTGTTGTTGCTTCAACATCTAATGTACACGATATCCCTGTGAATATAAATGATTTTATTGCTGATGCGATTCAGAAGGCTTTGTCTGCTATTCTGCCTTCTAATAAACGTAAAAGGTCTTTTAAAACTTCTCATAAAGTTGATGAAACTTCAAATGACCGACAACATACTGAATTATCCTCCTCTGATGAGGACCTATCTGATTCAGAAGATCCTACCTCAGATACTGACAAATCTACTTATCTCTTTAAGATGGAGTATATACGTTTCTTGTTAAAAGAGGTGTTGATTACTTTGGATATAAACCTTTAAATTCTGTTTATAAACCTCCTGTGGTTACTGCAGAGGTTTTTTTCCAGTTCCTGATGCTATTTCTGATATGATTTCAAAGGAATTGGATAGGCCTGGTACTTCTTTTATGCCTTCTTCTAGGTTTAAAAAGTTGTATCCTTTGCCAGCAGCTAGATTGGAGTTTTGGGGAAAACCCCCCAAAGTTGATGGGGCTATGTCTACTCTTGCCAAACGTACTACTATTCTTATGGAAGATAGTACTTCTTTTAAGGATCCTTTAGATAGGAAACTTGAATCCTATCTAAGGAAAGCTTATTTATTTTCTGGCTATATTCTTAGACCTGCTATATCAATGGCTGATGTTGCAGCGGCATCAACTTTTTGGTTGGAAAGCTTAGCGCAACAGGAAACAGATTCTGATTTGTCTAGCATTGTTCGCTTGCTTCAACATGCTAATCATTTTATCCGTGATGCTATTTTTGATATCATCAAAATTGATGTTAAATATATGTCTTTAGCTATTTTAGCTAGAAGAGCTTTGTGGCTCAAATATTGGAATGCTGACATGGTATCTAAGTCTAGATTACTATCTCTCTCTTTCCAAGGTAACAATTTGGTTCTCAGTTGGATTCAATTATTTCAACTGTCACTGGGGGGGAAGGGAGTTCTTTGCCTCAGGATAAAGTATCTAAGGGTAAATCTAAAGCTTCTAATAGTTTTCGTTCTTTTCGACAGAATAAGGAACAGAAAGTCAATCCTTCCCCCAAAGAATCTGGTTCCAATTGGAAACCTTCTTCAAGTTGGAATAAATTCAAGCCTTTTAAGAAACCAAAGCCAGCCCCCAAGTCTGCATGAAGGTGCGGCCCTCATTCCATTTCAGCTGGTGGGGGGCAGATTAAAAATTTTCCAAAACATTTGGGCAGATTCTGTCCAAAATCAGTGGATTCAGAGTATTTTCTCTCAAGGGTATCGAATAGGATTCAGAGTAAGACCTCCTGTGAGAAGATTTTTTCTCTCACGCGTTCCAGCAAATCCAGTGAAGGCTTAGGCTTTTCTGAAGTGTGTTTCAGATCTAGAGTTTTCAGGGGTAATCATACCAGTTCCGTTTCAGGAACAGGGTCTGGGGTTTTATTCAAATCTATTCATTGTCCCAAAGAAAGAAAATTCATTCAGGCCAGTTCTGGATCTGAACATTTTGAGTAGTTTTGCCAACTTTCAAAATGGTGACTATAAGGACTATTCTGCCTTTTGTTCAGCAAAGTCATTATAGGTCCACGATAGACTAACAGGATGCATATGTTCATATTCAGATTCATCCAGACCACTATTGATTTCTGAGATTCTCTTTTCTAGACAAGCATTACCAATTTGTCTCTCTTCCATTTGGCCTAGCGATAGCCCCAAGAATTTTTTCAAAGGTTCTCGGTGCCCTACTCTCTGTAATCAGAGAACATGGTATTGCGGTGTTTCCTTATTTGGACGATATCTTGGTACTAGCTCAGTATTTACATTCTGCCGAATCTCACACAAATCAACTAGTGTTGTTTCTTCAAAGAGATGGTTGGAGGATCAATTTACCGAAAAGTTCCTTGATTCCTCAGAAAAGGGTCACTTAGAACTCCATGCTATTTTCAGGGCTCTTCAGGTTTGGCCTCTGTTGAAGAGAGACTCATTCATTTGTTTTCAGACAGACAATATCACAACTGTGGCATATGTCAATCATCAGGGTGGAACTCACAGTCTCCTAGCTATGAAAGAAGTATCTTGGATACTTTCTTGGACGGAGTCCAGCTCTTGTCTAATTTCTGCGGTACATATCCCAGGTGTAGACAATTGGGAAGCAGATTATCTCAGCCGTCAGACTTTACATCCAGGGGAGTGGTCTCTCCATCCAGATGTGTTTTTTCAGATTGTTCCAGAAATAGATCTGATGGCTTCCAATCTAAACAAACTTCCCAGGTACTTGTCCAGGTCCAGGGATCCTCAGGTGAAGTCCGTGGATGCGTTAGCAATTTCTTGGTTTTACCAACCTGCTTATATCTTTCCGCCTCTAGCTCTTCTTCCAAGAGTGATCTCCACGATCATCATGGAACAATCGTTTGTTTTTCTGGTAGCACCAGCGTGACCTCACAGGTTCTGGTGTGTGGATCTTGTCCGGATGTCCAGTTGCCAACCTTGGCCACTTCCTTTAAGACCAGACCTTCTGTCTCAAGGACCGTTTTTCCATCAGGATCTCAAATCGTTAAATTTGAAGGTATGGAATTTGAACGCTTAGTGCTTAGTCATAGAAGTTTCTCTGACTCAGTGATTGATACTATGTTACAGGCTCGTAAATCTGTTTCTAGGAAGATTTATTATCGAGTTTGGAAGACTTATATTTCATGGTGTTCTTCTCAAATTCTCTTGGCATTCTTTTAGAATTCCTAGAATTTTACAGTTTCTTCGGGATGGTTTGGATAAAGGTTTGTCTGCAAGTTCTCTGAAGGGACACATCTCTGCTCTGTTTTATTTCACAGAAAGATTGCTAAACTTCCTGATATTCACTGTTTTGTACAGGCTTTGGTCCATATCAAGCCTGTCATTAAATCAATCTCTCCTCCTTGGAGTCTTAATTTGGTTTTGAAGGCTTTACAGGCTCCTCCTTTTGAGCCTATGCATTCTTTGGATATTAAACTACTTTCTTGGAAAGTGTTGTTCCTTTTGGCTATCTCTTCTGCTAGAAGAGTTTCTGAATTATCTGCTCTTTCTTGTGAGTCTCCTTTTCTGATTCTCCATCAGGATAAAGCAGTTTTGCGGACTTCATTTAAATTTTTACCTAGAGTTGTGAATTTTAACAACATTAATAGGGAAATTGATGTTCCCTCTTTGTGTCCTAATCCTAAGAATTCTTTGGAGAGATCCTTACATTCCCTGGATGTTGTAAGAGCTTTGAAATATTATGTTGAAGCTACTAAAGATTTCAGGAAGACTTCTATTTGTTGTCTTTTCTGGTTCTATGAAAGGTCAGAAAGCTTCTGCCATTTCCTTGGCATCTTGGTTAAAGCTTTTGATTCATCAGGCTTATTTGGAGTCTGGTCGGGCTCCGCCTCAGAGAATCACAGCTCATTCTACTAGATCAGTTTCCACTTTGTGGGCTTTTAAGAATGAAGCTTCTGTTGATCAGATTTGCAAAGCAGCAACTTTGTCTTCTTTGCACACTTTTCCTAAAAACTCTACCGTTTTGATGTATTTGCCTCTTCAAAGCAGTTTTTGGTAGAAAAATTTTTCAGGCAGCTGTTTCAGTTTGATTCCTCTGCTTAGGTTATAAGTTTTTTCTTTTCTATTATGAAAAAACATTTTTTTGGATGTGGATTTAATTTTTTCACCGGCAAATGGCTGTTTTTATTTTTATCCCTCCCTCTCTAGTGACTCTTCTGTGGAGTATTTCTTCTTCTTGGGTATTTCTATCCCATACGTCACTAGCTCATGGACTCTTGCCAATTACATGGAAGAAAACATAATTTATGTAAGAACTTACCTGATAAATCCATTTCTTTCATATTGGCAAGAGTCCATGAGACCCACCCTTTTTATGGTGGTTATGTTTTTTTTGTATAAAGCACAATTATATTTCCAGTTCCTTTTTTGATGCTTTTTACTCCTTTCACCCCAATACTTGGCTTATCACCCCACTACTTGGCTATTCGTTAAACTGAATTGTGGGTGTGGTGAGGGGTGTATTTATAAGCATTTTGAGGTTTGGGAAACTTTGCCCCTCTTGGTAGGATTGTATATCCCATACCCATACGTCACTAGCTCATGGACAATATGAAATAAATTAATTTATCAGGTAAGTTCTTACATAAATTATGTTTTTTTCTTTTAGTGCATTGCCATTATCAAATAGGACAATGTGATTTAAACATGTATATATCTGGTTAACCCCTTGCCGTTAGGACATTCCATGGCATCCTAACAGTGCTGGACTTTAACGCCGTTAGGATGGCATGGAACGTCCTACCTTATATTGCGTACTGCAGCCTCATTCTTTTAGGAAATATAAAAAAAAAAAAAAAAAAAGACGGCGAGGCATGCTTAGCAGCTTAGGCAGTCCCCCATGATCTGATCCCAGCCTTGAAATCACGTGATTGCATTGATGATCATCTGATTTCATTTTTCCAGCAAGTGTTTACTTTGGAACTTAATTCCGAACTAAGCACTTGCCTCCGGCATGAATAGGTTAAAGTGGTACAAAGACAGAAATAAATGCCAAATATACCGGTCTATATTTTATATGGCTATTAACTTACCTCTGCCAGATGTAGCTTTTGCAACAAACTTTCTCCTTTCCTGGAGTTTCTCTCTGGTCTCTTGAACTGTCTCAAATTCTGGAGCATAACATACATGAAGCAGACCACCAAAGAAGCTCCGTTCATCTAATTTCCGCTTGGCAACTCTAATGACATGAAGGGTATAGGAATAAGAACATGTCCATTGCATCCAATGATTAAATTGTTCACTGAAAATTATTTGTGTTAGAAGTGTGGCCTCACATTACAAATGATACCTTTCTGTGTGAATATTCTAGTATACAATATATGTTTTTGCTTCCATACTTAAAGGGGCATACAACTTTCAAGAAGGTTTTGAAGAAGTGCGTCTAGTGACTACAAAGCAATGCCAACTTTGCTAACAAACTGATGGTTTTAAATGTTTTTAAAAACATGCATTTTGTATTCAAATCTTTTACAAAATTAAGGGACTGGGAATAGCTGAAAATGTTAGCGCATGGATACATAACTGGATAAAAGACAGGGAGCAACGAGTAGTAGTAAATACTCAGATTTAACAAAGGTAACGGAGTCCCCAAGGGGTCAGTACTGGGCTCTGTTCTTTATCATTTGTTTTATTAATGACTTGGAGAAAGGATTAACTAGCAACATCTCTATTTTTGCGGATGATACAAAGTTGTGTAAGCTCATTGGGTCAGTGGAGGATGAATTTGCTTTACAAGAGGGATCTACAAAAATTAGAAAAGTGGGCTGGTAAATGGAAAATGAGATTTAATACTGGAAAATGCAAGGTTCTACATTTTGGAGGTAGAAATAAGCAGGCAATCTATTTAAATGGGACTAAACTTAGCAAAACAGAGGAGGAAAGGGAGCTTAGATACATTTAAAAATGGTTTAAATACAGTCATGGCTTGAAACAGAATTCAGGGAAATATTTGCTTATATTAAATGGGTCAACTTTTTTTTTATGGGATTAAAGGGACACTGTACTCAAATTTTTTCTTTTGTAATTCAGAAAGAGCATGCAATTTTAAGCAAATTTCTAATTTACTCCTATTATCAATTTTTCTTCGTTCTCTTGCTATCATTATTTGAAAAAGAAGGCATCTAAGCTTTTTTTTGGTTTCAGTACTCTGGACAGCACTTTTTTATTGGTGGATGGATTTATTCACCAATCAAGCAAGGACAACCCAAGTTGTTCACCAAAAATGGGCCGGCATCTAAACTTACATTCTTGCATTTCAAATAAAGATACCAAGAGAATGAAGAAAATGTAATAATAGGAGTAAATTAGAAAGTTGCTTAAAATTTAATGCTCAATCTGAATCACAAAAGAAAAATTTTGGGTACAGTGTCCCTTTAATTTAAGATCAACTGGAACTTTTATATTAAGATTTGTATAGGTTGAACTTGATGGACTTCGGTCTTTTTTCAACCTCATCTACTTTGTTACAATGCAGATAATTTCTAGTGCATAAATAAGAAAAAAATTACTAATTTCCAAAATTATATTTCTAAGTCAAATGGAGAAAATAAACATCTGCTGTGTTCTAGTATAGAAAACGTTAGACTGTTCAAACACATGAAATGTAATTAATTAAACTGCATAATAAAATATATGCCAGACCTGGTGAGAGCCTTATAACATTAATGCTATATCAAGTGACACGGTTTTTTGTCTCCCCCCCCTAACCTTTTATTGTTATGTATAGCTACATGCATAAATATAAAGATAAAAATCTTCTGGTTGTTTCCAAAAGGTTGATAGGAGGTACAGTTTTTTAAAATTATGTTTTGTAAAACGTTTATAAAATTCAGATTACAAAAGCGATCAAGTGACAAGGTTTTGTCTGTATTTATGACTAATCTAACCAAATATTTATAAATAGACATTCTGTTTTTTTGTTTTGTTATTAAGCTACCAGACTGGCACATGCCCCCTTGTGCTGGTGGCAGGCCAGTGCTCAGCACATATTAAAAAATAAAAAATAATAAAAAAAATAATATATAATACTCTTAAAAGGGTATATCTTATATGGAAATATTTGATTCATCCTTCCCCTAAACACCATTAAAGGGACACAAAACTGGTCCCATTAAAAACTAGTATTACCGAAAATTAAAGGGACACTAAACCCAAAATATTACTTTCCTGATTCAGGTAGAGAATACAATTTGAAACAACATTCCAATTGACTTCTATTATGTAATTTGTTTCATTCTTTAGATATCCTTTGTTGAAGAAATGGCAATGCACATTGGTGAGCCAATCACATGAGGCATCCATGTGCAGCCACCAATCAGCAGCTACTGAGCCTATCTAGATATGCTTTTCAACAAAGGATATCAAGAAAATGAAGCAAATTGGATAATAGAAGTAAATTAGAAATTTGTTTAAAATTACATGCTTTTTCTAAATCGTGAAAGAAATTTTTTGGGTTTCATGTCCCTTTAATACAGATCCTGTTATAAACGAAAGGTTAAATATAAATGTTTCAAAAATCAAGCCCCCTTTACCCTCACTCACCTTACTTGTTCTCCTCTCCACTTGTCTTGGGACAGGTAAGTGAGAGTAAAGGGGTTTCATTTTTCAAACATTTTTTATAACTTTATATAAATTGTGCAGCCACCAATCACAAATAGCACCCAGATACTAAGCCTACCTAGCTATGCTTTTTAACAAAGGATACCTAAATATTGAAGCAAAATAAATAATAGAAGTAAATGGTTGTTGTTTAAAATTGTATGTTCTATATGAATCATGAATGAAAAAAATTGGGTTTCCTGGCAGACAATCATACCTTTATATGAGAATTTTAGAATAATTTTTGCTCAAACTTAAGCTCCTTAGACAAATAAAGGATCTCAACCCCAGTATAATTCACAATAATGCAGAGTAGCTTTAAAGGGACATTACAGTATGAACATACATAGGTTTCTAAATATATAATGCAGCCAAAGCCTACCTGCAAACCGTTTTCTGTTTTAACCCCCATTAACCTTTTTAATTCAGGCATAGCTTTGTTTGTTGCAAGCTCCCCCATGGGCTTTACCATATATAGAAGGTGCTATCTAGGCCATAGCTTCTGCACGGTAGGGGGCAGAGTTACATGACACCTGACTAAAGCAGTGCAAAGTATAATGCTGAAGCTTTCACAAAGCATGTGAAATTATCCCTATGGAAACAATCAAGCCTTTTGGCAACAAACAATAGCAGTACCTGCTGTCCCTCCTCAACCCCCCTTGCTTGTATAAGTAATTATCCTCACATGTACACTTTGTTATATGATACCACAAGGTTTGGAGTAAGACACTGATAAGGGGGGTGGATAAGGCTACACTAAAGTAAGTAATTTTGCAGATTTTTAAAAATAATTATGTTTATTTTTATTTTTTTTACACACACTGTTTTACCTAAGTTGACCTTTTTATAACATGCACATAAGTTTTATGGCACTTTAAGGAGTCAGCATTTGTTCAAAAAACAGAATTTATGCTTACCTGATAAATTTCTCTTTCTTGTGATGTATCGAGTCCACGGATTCATCCATACTTGTGGGATATTCTCCTTCCCTACAGGAAGTGGCAGAGAGAGCACCTACAGCAGAGCTGTCTATATAGCTCCTCCCTTAGCTCCACCCCCCAGTCATTCGACCGAAGGCTAGGAAGAAAAAGGAGAAACTATAGGGTACAGTGGTGACTGAAGTTTTTTAAATAAAAATATACTACCTGTCTTAAATAGACAGGGCGGACCGTGGACTCGATACATCACAAGAGAAAGAAATTTATCAGGTAAGCATAAATTCTGTTTTCTCTTGTAAGATGTATCGAGTCCACGGATTCATCCATACTTGTGGGATACCAATACCAAAGCTTTAGGACACGGATGAAGGGAGGGACAAGACAGGTTCCTTAAACGGAAGGCACCTCTGCTTGTAGAACCTTTCTCCCAAAAATAGCCTCCAAAGAAGCAAAAGAATCGAATTTGTAAAATTTGGAAAAAGTATGAAGCGAAGACCAAGTCGCCGCCTTACAAATCTGTTCAACAGAAGCCTCATTTTTAAAAGCCCATGTGGAAGCCACTGCTCTAGTAGAATGAGCAGTAATTCTTTCAGGAGGCTGCTGGCCAGCAGTCTCATAAGCCATACGGATGATGCTTTTCAGCCAAAAAGAAAGAGAGGTAGCCATAGCCTTTTGACCTCTCCGCTTACCAGAATAGACAACAAACAATCAAGATGTTTGACGGAAATCTTTGGTTGCTTGTAAGTAGAACTTTAAAGCACGAACCACATCAAGATTGTGCAACAGACATTCCTTCTTTGAAGAAGGATTAGGACACAGCGAAGGAACAACAATTTCCTGATTGATATTCCTATTTTCTTTTTTTTTTGTCACCACACTCCTCTTTGCCCTTCCTAGCAGTTAAGCAGGCAGAGAGAATGACTGGGGGTGGAGCTAAGGGAGGAGCTATATAGACAGCTCTGCTGTGGGTGCTCTCTCTGCCACTTCCTGTAGGGAAGGAGAATATCCCACAAGTATGGATGAATCTGTGGACTCGATACATCTTACAAGAGAAATATAAAGAAGGATAGCTTATTATAGAATTAAATATTGTTAAAGATCTTGAAAAGAAGGCCAGCGTTACACAACCGGTGTTTATCAAATCATTGTTTTCCACAATTCCACTGCTCTACGACTGCAATATTTTTCTCCAGCTCTGGTGCTGATCAAAGGCTAAAGTGTAACACCAAGTGCAATGCAGTTACACTAAGGCATTTGCCCACAGTCAGGCCATGCAAGCACAAATTACTATACTAAAAAAGGGACTTTTTGTGTCACGTTTAGATTTTCACACCACATTAAAAAGGGTATGTTAGCCAGATCTCACATTGCTAGGCCTTTGGATTGTAGCTTAAACTCATTACATGTAGATAGAAGTAATATATTTTGTACCATCCTATAAATGATGCATTTTGTGTTACAGTTATAGAATTTTAAGCATGATGTTTACACTTAAAGGATAGGAAAGTCAAAATTAAAAATTGCATGATTCAGATAGAGCATGTACATTTAAGACACTTAAATTCACTTCTATTATCAAATGTATTTTGTTCAAAACGATATGTACATATCCTCAGCAGCAGCAATGCACTGGGAGCTAGCTGGTGATTGGTGGCTACACATTTGTCTCATGTCACTGGCTCAGCAGATGTGTTTAGCCAACTCCTAGTAGTGCATTGCAGCTGTGAAAATTACTTTAATGATGTCTTTTAAATCTCTTTGCAGAGGTTAAAACATGTATATGCAAGCAATAGTGCAATAAAAAAATGCTCTAACAGAGCATTTTATTTTTGCACTTTTCTCTCTTTCAAGCAGGGGTTGACAAATCTGTTTAAAATTTAGGAGCCAGGCAGCTGTATTTGTATATAGATATATGGAGGATAACCCAATAAGTTAGGAGCCAGAGATACAATTCTATGAACCAGTGGCTCCCTGGCTCCTGGGTTTGTCAAGCCCTGCTTTAAGGTAGGTAACCAGAGAACAAAATTTGTTCTACAAAATCCTACATCATCCAAAATAACACCTCAAATGCAGAATACCTATATCTTGAGATTAGAGTCTTACCTTGCACTTTGCAGTCGCTGGAATTTAATGAGATACACTTCAGTGAACTCTTCAGCTGGATATTCATCTAAAGCATTGTACTCTTCTATAGCTCCATATAATGCAAATTGTGCAATCAACTCCTTCATTACACCTATTGCTGGAACTCCTTGTACCAGTAGATAACGAGATTCCAAATTAATTGTGTACACCTGAAAACAACAATGCATATACATTTTTAAATACGCACTTACTAATACATAATGCAAATCAAATCAACTAAATCTGGTGCCACAACCTTGACCCTATACCGGTACTACATAGCTGCGGTTCCCAGTCTTACATCTGAGGAGCTTTAACTATGTGTTTAACATTTGGGGGAATGAGGCACAGGATAGTTATTATCTAGCATCCTTAGGACTCCTTAGCAGCGCCATTTATCCTTTTTACCTCAAAAACCTTATTTCTCCAACATTGGTGTGTCCGGTCCACGGCGTCATCCTTACTTGTGGGAATATCTCTTCCCCAACAGGAAATGGCAAAGAGTCCCAGCAAAGCTGGCCATATAGTCCCTCCTAGGCTCTGCCCACCCCAGTCATTCTCTTTGCCGTTGCACAGGCAACATCTCCACGGAGATGGTTAAGAGTATGTGGTGTTTAGTTGTAGTTTTTTATTCTACTATCAAGAGTTTGTTATTTTAAAATAGTGCTGGTATGTACTATTTACTCTGAAACAGAAAGAGATGAAGAATTCTGTTTGTGAGAGGAAGATGATTTTAGCAGACAGTAACTAAAATCCTTTGCTGTTTCCACATAGGACTGTTGAGATGAAGTAACTTCAGTTGGGGGAAACAGTTAGCAGACTTTTCTGCTTAAGGTATGACTAGCCATATTTCTAACAAGACTGTGTAATGCTGGAAGGCTGTCATTTCCCCTCATGGGGACCGGTAAGCCATTTTCTTAGTCTCAAGCAGAATAAAGGGCTTAATATGGGCTATAAAACTGGTAGACACTTTTATGGGCAAAATCGATTGCTTTATTTGGGCATTTTATACATGTTTATGCTGGTATTTCACATTTATAAACTTGGGGAATGTTTTTTAACGTCAGGCACTATGTTAGACACCTTTTCCAGTCAGGAAGGGCCTTCCCAGTTGTAGGCTGAGCCTCATTTTCGCGCCATTACTGCGCAGTTGTTTTTGAGAGCAAGACATGCAGATGCATGTGTGAGGACCTGAAAATAGTTGGAAAAGTTCCTAGAAGGCGTCATTTGGTATCGTATTCCCCTCTGGGCTTGGTAGAGTCGCAGCAAAGGCTGTAGCTGGGACTGTAGAGGGGTTAAAACTGTAACCGGCTCCGGTTTCGTTATTTTAAGGGTTAAAGCTCTGAAAATTGGTGTGCAATACTTTTAATGCTTTAAGACACTGTGGTGATATTTTGGTAGATTTTGAACAATTCCTTCATATTTTTTCACATATTCAGTAATAAAGTGTGCTCTGTTTAAAATTTAAAGAGACAGTAACGGTTTTGTTTTAAAACAGTTTTTGTGTTTTACTGACAAGTTTAAGCCTGTTTAACATGTCTGTGATAAGCTATGCTAAGCTTTCAGATAAGCTATGTTCTATATGTATGAAAGTCAATGTATCTCCCCCCTTCTAAATTATGTGATAATTGTGCTAAAGCGTCCAAACAAAGTAAGGACAGTACTGTCACAGATAATGAAGTTGCCCAAGATGATTCATCAGATGAAGGGAGTAGACATGGTTCTACATCATCTCCTTCTGTGTCTACACCAGTTTTGCCCACGCAGGAGACCCCTAGTACTTCTAGCGCGCCAATGCTTATTACCATGCAACAATTGACGGCTGTAATGGATAACTCCATAGCAAATATTTTATCCAAAATGCCTGCATATCAGAGAAAGCGCGATTGCTCTGTTTTAAACACTGAAGAGCAGGAGGGCGCTGATGATAATTGTTCTGTCATACCCTCACACCAATCTGAAGGGGCCATGAGGGAGGTTTTGTCAGATGGGGAAATTTCAGATTCAGGAAAAATTTCCCAACAGGCTGAACCTGATGTTGTGACATGTAAATTTAAATTAGAACATCTCCGCGCACTGCTTAAGGAGGTGTTATCTACTCTGGATGATTGTGACAACCTGGTCATTCCAGAAAAATTATGAAAGATGGACAAGTTCCTAGAGGTTCCGGTGCACCCCGACGCTTTTCCTATACCCAAGCGGGTGGCAGACATAGTGAATAAGGAATGGGAGAAGCCCAGCATACCTTTTGTTCCCCCTCCTATATTTAAGAAATTATTTCCTATGTTCGACCCCAGAAAGGACTTATGGCAGACAGTCCCTAAGGTCGAGGGGGCAGTTTCTACTCTAAACAAGCGCACTACTATTCCTATCGAGGATAATTGTGCTTTCAAAGATCCTATGGATAAAAAATTGGAGGGTTTGCTTAAAAAGATTTTTATACAGCAAGGTTACCTTCTTCAACCCATTTCGTGCATTGTTCCTGTCACTACAGCAGCGTGGTTCTGGTTCGAGGAACTAGAAAAGTCGCTCAGTAGAGAGACTCCATATGAGGAGGTTATGGACAGAGTTCACGCACTTAAGTTGGCTAACTCTTTTATTTTAGATGCCGCTTTGCAAATAGCTAGATTAGCGGCGAAAAATTCAGGGTTTGCAATTGTGGCGCACAGAGCGCTTTGGCTAAAGTCTTGGTCAGCGGATGTATCATCCAAGACAAAATTGCTTAATGTCCCCTTCAAGGGTAAAACTCTCTTTGGGCCAGAATTGAAAGAGATTATCTCAGACATCACTGGGGGAAAGGGCCACGCCCTCCCACAAGATAGGCCTTTCAAAGCAAGAATAAGTCTAATTTTCTTTCCTTTCGTAATTTCAGGAACGGACCGGGCTCTAATTCTGCATCCTCTAAGCAAGAGGGTAATACCTCACAGACCAAACCAGCCTGGAAACCGATGCAAGGCTGGAACAAGGGTAAGCAGGCCAAGAAGCCTGCCGCTGCTAACAAAACAGCATGAAGGAGTAGCCCCCGATCCGGGACCGGATCTAGTGGGGGGCAGACTCTCTCTCTTTGCTCAGGCTTGGGCAAGAGATGTTCAGGATCCCTGGACGCTAGAAATAGTTTCTCAGGGTTATCTTCTGGAATTCAAGGAACTACCCCCAAGGGGAAGGTTCCACATGTCTCACTTATCCTCAAACCAAATAAAGAGACAGGCATTCTTACAGTGTGTAGAAGACCTGTTAAAGATGGGAGTGATACACCCAGTTCCAACGGCGGAACAAGGAATGGGATTTTACTCAAATCTGTTTGTAGTTCCCAAAAAAGAGGGAACTTTCAGACCAATCCTGGATTTAAAGATCCTAAACAAATTTCTCAGAGTACCATCGTTCAAGATGGAAACCATTCGAACGATTCTACCCACAATTCAGGAAGGTCAATTTATGACTACCGTGGATCTAAAGGATGCGTATCTACATATCCCTATCCACAAAGAACATCATCAGTTCCTAAGGCTTGCCTTTCTGGACAAACATTACCAGTTTGTGGCCCTCCCATTCGGGTTAGCCACTGCTCCAAGGATTTTCACAAAGGTACTCGGATCCCTTCTAGCGGTTCTAAGACCAAGGGGCATTGCAGTAGTACCGTACTTGGACGACATTCTAGTACAAGCGTCGTCTCTTTCAAAGGCAAAGGCTCACTCAGACATCGTTCTGGCCTTTTTTAGATCTCACGGATGGAAATGAACATAGAAAAAAGTTCCCTGTCTCCGTCGACAAGAGTTCCCTTCTTGGGAACAATAATAGATTCCTTAGAAATGAGGATTTTCTTGACAGAAGTCAGAAAGTCAAAACTTCTAAACGCTTGTCAAGTTCTTCATTCTATTCCTCGTCCTTCCGTAGCTCAGTGCATGGAAGTAGTAGGATTGATGGTTGCAGCAATGGACATAGTTCCTTTTGCGCAAATTCATCTAAGACCATTACAACTGTGCATGCTGAAACAGTGGAATGGGGACTATACAGACTTGTCTCCAGTGATTCAAGTAGATCAGAAGACCAGAGACTCACTCCGTTGGTGGCTAACCCAGGATCACCTATCCCAGGGAATGAGCTTCCGCAGTCCAGAGTGGGTCATCGTCTCGACCGACGCCAGCCTAGTGGGCTGGGGCGCGGTCTGGGAATCCCTGAAAGCTCAGGGACTGTGGTCTCGGGAAGAGTCTCTTCTCCCGATAAACATTCTGGAACTAAGAGCGATATTCAATGCTCTCAGGGCTTGGCCTCAGCTAGCAAAGGCCAGATTCATAAGATTCCAATCAGACAACATGACGACTGTTGCGTATCTCAATCATCAGGGGGGAACAAGGAGTTCCCTGGTGATGAAGAAGTGACCAAAATAATACAATGGGCGGAGAATCACTCCTGCCACCTATCTGCGATCCACATTCCAGGTGTGGAAAACTGGGAAGCGGATTATTTGAGTCGTCAGACATTCCATCCGGGGGAGTGGGAACTCCACCCGGAGATCTTTGCCCAGTTGACGCAACTATGGGGCATTCCAGATATGGATCTGATGGCGTCTCGTCAGAACTTCAAGGTTCCTTGCTACGGGTCCAGATCCAGGGATCCCAAGGCGACTCTAGTGGATGCACTAGTAGCGCCTTGGACCTTCAACCTAGCTTATGTGTTTCCACCGTTTCCTCTCATTCCCAGGCTGGTAGCCAGGATCAAACAGGAGAGGGCCTCGGTGATCTTGATAGCTCCTGCGTGGCCACGCAGGACTTGGTATGCAGACCTGGTGAATATGTCATCGGTTCCACCATGGAAGCTACCTTTGAGACAGGACCTTCTTGTTCAGGGTCCATTCGAACATCCAAATCTGGTCTCCCTCCAGCTGACGGCTTGGAGATTGAACGCTTGATTCTATCAAAGCGTGGGTTTTCAGATTCCGTGATAGATACTCTGGTTCAAGCCAGAAAACCGGTAACTAGAAAGATTTACCATAAAATATGGAAAAGATATATCTGCTGGTGTGAATCCAAGGGATTCCCATGGAATAAGATAAAGATTCCTAGGATTCTTTCCTTTCTACAAGAAGGTTTGGATAAAGGATTATCTGCAAGTTCTCTAAAGGGACAGATTTCTGCTTTATCTGTCCTACTACACAAATGACTGGCAGTTGTGCCAGATGTTAAAGCATTTGTTCAGGCTTTGGTTAGGATCAAGCCTGTTTACAGACCTTTGACTCCTCCCTGGAGTTTAAATCTAGTTCTTAGGGGTTCCGTTTGAACCTTTACATTCCATAGATATTAAGTTGTTATCTTGGAAAGTTTTGTTTTTGGTTGCTATTTCTTCTGCTAGAAGAGTTTCGGAGTTATCTGCTCTACAATGTACTCCACCCTATCTGGTGTTCCATTCAGATAAGGTTGTTTTGCGTACTAAGCCTGGTTTTCTACCAAAGGTTGTTTCCAACAAAAATATTAATCAGGAGATAGTTGTACCTTCTTTGTGTCCGAATCCAGTTTCAAAGAAGGAACGTTTGCTACACAATTTAGATGTAGTCCGTGCTCTAAAATTCTACTTAGAAGCTACAAAAGACTTCAGACAAACTTCTTCTCTGTTTGTCGTCTATTCTAGTAAAAGGAGAGGTCAAAAAGCAACTTCTACCTCTCTTTCCTTTTGGCTTAAAAGCATCATCCGATTGGCTTATGAGACTGCCGGACGGCAGCCTCCTGAAAGAATCACAGCTCACTCCACTAGGGCTGTAGCTTCCACATGGGCCTTCAAGAACGAGGCTTCTGTTGATCAGATATGTAAGGCAGCGACTTGGTCTTCACTGCACACTTTTGCCAAATTTTACAAATTTGATACTTTTGCTTCTTCGGAGGCTATTTTTGGGAGAAAGGTTTTGCAAGCCGTGGTGCCTTCCGTTTAGGTAACCTGATTTGCTCCCTCCCTTCATCCGTGTCCAAGCTTTGGTATTGGTTCCCACAAGTAAGGATGACGCCGTGGACCGGACACACCAATGTTGGAGAAAACAGAATTTATGCTTACCTGATAAATTACTTTCTCCAACGGTGTGTCCGGTCCACGGCCCGCCCTGGTTTTTTAATCAGGTCCGATGAATTATTTTCTCTAACTACAGTCACCACGACACCCTATGGTTTCTCCTATTTTTTCCTCCTGTCCGTCGGTCGAATGACTGGGGTGGGCAGAGCCTAGGAGGGACTATATGGCCAGCTTTGCTGGGACTCTTTGCCATTTCCTGTTGGGGAAGAGATATTCCCACAAGTAAAGATGACGCCGTGGACCGGACACACCGTTGGAGAAAGTAATTTATCAGGTAAGCATAAATTCTGTTTTTTACATTTTTCTAAAAAATGGGTACTGTCTTGTAGAGACAGCAAGTGCCTTGTGCATTTATCAGTTGCATCTCTCACAGTTCAGTTGGGCAGGAGGACACAGGGGCCTTAGGAGAGATGTTTTTTCACAATTTTAAAATTCTGACCTTGGGCAAGCATATTGTTATGGCGATAAGCTCCTCCCCCTCTCCTTGACAACTTTTTCTCCTCTCTGCTTCAGCTAATGTGAATTTGATCTGGTGGATTCTAAGGCATTTTGGGGTTTTATTTTGGCAAAGCAACTCCTTCTATGCCCTGGAGGTGGGTGAATAATTTACAAGAACTGTTAGGGAGGTTGGGTGTTTAGAAGGTTTCTGTGCTACTTAATTTTAATTCTCTTAGCTTTTATGTTCTGAGGTGTGCTGTGGACTAGAACTAGTGTGAATAATTTTATTTCCAGCTTTTGTACAGCAATTTTTTTGTTTTTTTTTTAAATCCAAGCTTTATTGAAACAGTATATTTGTGTACAATAAAATAAGTATCATATACATCTGAGAGTCATGCATTGTCAGTTAGCATACAGATACTCAACTGAAAAAAAGGCATGATAATAGTTCCCAAGAATGGGATGTGAGAGAAAGGGATCTGTTTGTAGGCCTACAACTTAGGCCAAGATCTTCATAGTGTCCGTAAGTCAGTGTTATTTCGATCCCTAATAAAAGCTTGTCATTTTAACAGCTTTTTAACAAAGGAGTAAACACTTTACATAAGGTTATTGAGATAAGTAGAGGAAGAGTAGTGTTGTAGTAGGATTCCGGGTGTCGTTAGCAGGAGGTAAAAAGGGGGGGGGGAGAGGGGTAAGGGGAAAAAAAAAAATCATAAAAAGGTGGGGGAAGTAGAGAATAGGTATGAGTTTCACTATAGGGAAGTATTGTTCCAAATGGCCAGTATTGTCTCATACATGTCTATCTTGTTGGTTTTAAGGTAGTGATACTGTTCAAGAGATTAGTAATTTGGGATTACAAGTCACTAAAGGTCGGTAAATTTTGGGACTTCCAGTATTTAGGAATTCGTTTTCTTGCACCGGTGAGCATTATCAGTAGTAGAGCTAGATTAGTCAGTGATTTTGGGCAAGTTGAGTAACAGGAGGACCTCAGGGGTACTGGAATTACGTTCAATTGATCTGATATACCGCCTAATGTTTCTGTCCAGAAACTGTGTAGTTTCGGGCACGACCACCAGATGTGAAATAGGGACAGTCAATTCCACATCCCCTTGAGTATTTTGTGCTAACAGATGGGAAACATCTATGAAGCCTTTCGGGTGTTAAATACCAGCGGCAATGTAGCTTGAGTTGTGTCTCCTGTACCGTGGTTGACACTGACACTGAAGACTGTTTTATTAGAGCAAAGGATTTAAGCCAGGACTTTATCTCAGTGTTTAGCTCTCTGTGCCATACTGTAGTGTAGGTCAGAAGTGTTGTGCCCTGTGGTAGCAGTAGTAGGATCTTATATAGCAGGGATATCAATCATTTTGGGAGGTTATAACATGGTACATAATTATTCGAATGGGGTAAGATCTCTGGTAAAGTTATGTTTTTGCTTGTGGAGTATGAGATAGTGGAGGAGTTGATTATACCGAAGCCATGAAGAGAATAACTCATATTCTCATTTTTTCAATTTTCATATTCTTGTCCTGCAATTGTTGCCGAGAGCATATTTTGCCATTATCTATTGCATAGTATAGTGTGCCTGTCCTGAGGTTATAGGGCCGTCCCTTGCATGGCCCCAGCCGACTATACGGGAGTTCAGGGTTCTCAAATATCGGTAGCAGGGGAGATGGTTTAGTAGAAATGTGTGTATTAGAAGCCAGAAGTCTGTCCCAGACAGTGAGGACCTCAGCAGAAATAGGATACTGAGGGATTGTTGGAGGAGCGAAGGCTCAGTGGTATCCACGCAAGTGTTCCTACATTTTTATTTTTTATTGAAGACAAAGTTAAAACAAGTGCAAAACAGAAAGCGAAGCAGTCTGCCAGGAAGAAACAGACTGCTTCTATTTCTGTTTTGCAAAGTTAAAACAAGAATACTGGCATGAGATGCATAAGATTCAGTAAAGTTAAAAGTACTATTCAGTATACAGTTATATTCACTGTACAACTATCCTCATTTTTGTCCCCTTTATCATCCAGATTGACCATTCTTGGATCCATAAGTATGTTTTAATAAAAACAATATGGGGTTAGTGTAAAGGTGGAGCAAAAGCAAAACTATATCATCAGAAAGCTGTAGTGTATGTATGTATGTATGTATGTATGTATATATATATATATATATATATATATAAAAGGCCTGTCAAAAATAATAGTTTTAACGATGCATCGCGATGCGGCATGAAACGATTCTGCATCGATGCGCTGAGACGCGATAATCGATTAACATTACCCACGTGACCAGCCTCCAGGACAAGTAACAGAAAGTGCGCAGTACATCGTTTTGACGTCACTGACGTCACGTCACCCAATAAAGCAACATGGGCGCTCCATGGTCGGTCTCTGGAAGTGCCGAAGTTAGGCAGTAGGAGCAAAGCAAGAGTGTGTTGCCTGAGATTGATGATGGTGAATGTGATGACGATTCCGACTCAGAGTATACACGGAGGTATACAGCTACACGGCGGGCTCATTTTTATTTTGTGGGAGACAGAGGAGGAGACCTATGGTGAGAATTAGACTAACTAACTGCTTAGTTACCAAAACGTCGTACATTTTGCCAATGCCATGCCATAATTGCCATTGCCATGCCTATTGCCTCAACTGCCTACTTGCCATAGGTAAACTAATTATTAACTTACTTAAAAAGCAAATCAATAAGGGGTACACATTTATTACACAATAAGCGGTACAATTAAATACTTGCCTTATTTACTTAACGTAGTATGTACTACTACTACTGCTGAGCTGACTGAGGCTCAGGCTGCTGCATAATTAATTGCTGCATTATTGAATAATATTGCATATATAAAAAATGTATTATAAATAAATATAGTATACTATTATTGTCTAATTGTCTCTATTAGTCTAATCTGTATCTACCTATATCTACATGTTTTTCACATGGATGGATGGATGGCCTGGTCTGAAGTTCTAATATTTTAATAATATACACTTTTTATATATAATAATAGTATTTTTTTTTTTAATATAATAAATTTTATATATGCAATTTAATATGCAATTGTATGCATGTGCTGACTCTGAGTGCTCTCTTAAAAGATGCCAATCCGAAGAACCCAATCCTTGTTTTTATTTTATAAGTTAACAAAACTTAACAAGGCTAAAAGCTGCATTTTTTAAACATACTAAACTAAAGGCCATAAAACCCATTTCTCTTGTAAGGTGTATCCAGTCCACGGATCATCCATTACTTGTGGGATATTCTCATTCCCAACAGGAAGTTGCAAGAGGACACCCACAGCAGAGCTGTAATATAGCTCCTCCCCTAACTGTCATAGCCAGTCATTCTCTTGCAACTCTCAACAAGCAAGGACGTTGTATGAGAGAGTGGTTAAATATAGCTAGTTTATTTTCTTCAATCAAAAGTTTGTTATTTTTAAATAGTACCGGAGTTGTGCTATTTTATCTCAGGCAGTAAATAGAAGAAGAATCTGCCTGAGGTTTCTATGATCTTAGCAGGTTGTAACTAAGATCCATTGCTATTCTCACATATGTCTGAGGGGATTACACAGATGAGGTAACTTCAGCGAGAGAATGGCGTGCAGTTTATTCTGCTATCAGGTATGTGCAGTTATATTTTTTTCTAGAGATGGAAAACACTAGAAAATGCTGCTGATACCGGATTAATGTAAGTTAAGCCTGAATACAGTGATTTAATAACGACTGGTATCATGCTTACTCCCAGGGGTAATACCCTTATGATATTTACAATATAAAACGTTTGCTGGCATGTTTAATCGTTTTTATATATGCTTTGGTGATAAAACTTTATTGGGGCCTAGTTTTTTCCACATGGCTGGCTTAAATTTTGACTAGAAACAATTTCCACTGTTGTAGTATAAAAGTTACAGTCTTGCAGTTAAAATTACAAACTGTGACATCCAGCTTCCCTCAAAGGCCCTCTGAATGCTATAGGACATCTCTAAAGGGCCCAAAGGCTTTCCAAAGTCGTTTATTGGGGAAGGTAGGGCCACAGCTTGCTGTGGCAGTTGGTTGTGACTGTTAAAAAACGTCTATTTCATTTTTTTGATCCGTTTTTTGAACTAAGGGGTTAATCATCCATTTGCAAGTGGGTGCAATGCTCTGTTAGCATATTATACACACTGTAAAAATTTCGTTTGATTTACTGCATTTTTTCACTGTTTTTCAAATTCTGACAAAATTTGTTTCTCTTAAAGGCACAGTACCGTTTTTTTATATTTGCTTGTTAACTTGATTTAAAGTGTTTTCCAAGCTTGCTAGTCTCATTGCTATCCTGTATAAACATGTCTGACATAGAAGAAACTCCTTGTTTATTATGTTTAAAAGCCATGGTGGAACCCCCTCTTAGACTGTGTACCAAATGTACTGATTTCATTTTATGCAATAAAGATCATTT
Organism: Bombina bombina; assembly: GCF_027579735.1. NCBI lineage: Eukaryota > Metazoa > Chordata > Amphibia > Anura > Bombinatoridae > Bombina > Bombina bombina. The sequence goes on along the minus strand of NC_069503.1, from coordinate 291,093,763 downwards.
TCTGTATTTAAAAAATGTATCACCAGAGGAATCTGACGAGGGGGAAGTTATGCCGACTAACTTTCCCCACGTGTCAGACCCTTTGACTCCCGCTTAAGGGACTCACGCTCAAATGGCGCCAAGTACATCTAGGGCGCCCATAGCGTTTACTTTACAAGACATGGCGGCAGTCATGGATAATACACTGTCAGCGGTATTAGCCAGACTACCTGAACTTAGAGGTAAGTGAGATAGCTCTGGGGTGAGACAAAATACAAAGCATACTGACGCTTTAAGAACCATGTCTGATACTGCCTCACAATATGCAGAAGCTGAAGAAAGAGAGCTTCAGTCAGTGGGTGATGTTAATGACTCAGGAAAGATACCTGATTCTAATATTTCTACATTTAAATTTAAGCTTGGACACCTCCGCGTGTTGCTTAGGGAGGTTTTAGCTGCTCTGAATGACTGTGATACCATTGCAGTGCCAGAGAAATTGTGTAGACTGGTTAAATACTTTGCAGTGCCGATGTGTACTGATGTTTTTCCAAATACCTAAAAGGTTTACAGAAATTATTAATAAGGAATGGGATAGACCAGGTGTTCCGTTCTCTTCCCCTCCTATTTTGAGAAAAATGTTTCCAATAGACGCCACCACATGGGACTTATGGCAGACAGTCCCTAAGGTGGAGGGAGCAGTTTCTACTCTAGTAAAGCGTACTACTATCCCGGTCGAGGACAGTTGTGCTTTTTTTTTTTTTAGATCCAATGGATAAAAAATTAGAGGTTACCTTAAGAAAATATTTATTCATCAAGGTTTTATCCTACAGCCCCTTGCATGCATTGCCCCTGTCACTGCTGCTGCGGCGTACTGGTTTGAGTCTCTAGAGGAGGCTTTACAGGTAGCGACTCCATTGGATGACATACTTGGCAAACTTAGAGCACTTAAGCTAGCCAATTCTTTTATTCTGATGCCATTGTTCATTTGACTAAACTAACGGCTAAGAATTCTGGTTTTGCTATACAGGCGCGCAGAGCGCTATGGCTTAGATCATGGTCAGCTGACGTGACTTCAAAATCTAAGCTACTTAACATTCCCTTCAAGGGGCAGACCCTATTCGGGCCTGGTTGAAGGAGATTATTGCTGATATCACTGGAGGAAAAGGTCATGCCCTTCATCAGGACAGGTCCAAATCTAGGGCCAAACAGTCTAATTTTCGTGCCTTTCAAAACTTCAAGGCAGGTGCGGCATCAACTTCCTCTAATAATAAACAAGAGGGAACTTTTGCTCAATCCAAGACGGTCTGGAGACCAAACCTGACATGGAAAAAAGGTAAGCAGGTAAAAAAGCCTGCTGCTGCCTCTAAGACAGCATGAAGGAACGGCCCCCTATCCGGGAACGGATCTAGTAGGGGGCAGACTTTCACTCTTTGCCCAGGCGTGGGCAAGAGATGTTCAGGATCCCTGGGCATTGGAAATTATATCCCAGGGATATCTTCTGGACTTCAAAGCTTCCCCCCCAAAAGGGAGATTTCACCTTTCACAATTATCTGCACACCAGATAAAGAGAGAGGCATTCTTACACTGTGTACGAGTCCCCCTAGTTATGGGAGTGATCCATCCAGTTCCAAAGGAGGAACAGGGACAGGGTTTTTACTCAAATCTGTTTGTGGTTCCCAAAAAAGAGGGAACCTTCAGACCAATTTTGGATCTAAAGATCTTAAACAAATTCCTCAAAAATCCGTCGTTCAAGATGGAAACTATTCGTACCATCCTACCACTGATCCAGGAGGGTCAATATATGACTACAGTGGATCTAAAGGATGCTTATCTTCACATTCCGATACACAAAGATCATCATCGGTTTCTCAGGTTTGCCTTTTAAGACAGGCATTACCAGTTGTAGCTCTTCCCTTGGGATTAGCTACAGCCCCAAGAATCTTTACAAAGGTTCTAGGGTCACTTATGGCGGTCCTAAGGCCGCGGGGCATAGCAGTAGCCCCTTATTTAGACGACATCCTGATACAGGCGTCAAACTTCCAAATTGCCAAGTCTCATACGGACGTAGTACTGGCATTTCTGTGGTCGCATGGGTGGAAAGTGAACGAGGAAAAGAGTTCTCAATCCCCACTCACAAGAGTTTCCTTTCTAGGGACTCTGATAGATTCTGTAGAAATGAAAATTCACCTGACGGAGTTCAGGTTATCAAAGCTTCTAAATTCCTGCCGGGTTCTTCATTCCATTCCGCGCCCTTCGGTGGTTCAGTGTATGGAAGTAATCGGCTTAATGGTAGCGGCAATGGACATAGTGCCGTTTGCACGCTTACATCTCAGACCGCTGCAACTATGCATGCTCAGTCAGTGGAGCGGGGATTACACAGATTTGTCCCCTCAACTGAATCTGGACCAAGAGACCAGGGATTCTCTTCTCTGGTGGCTATCTCGGGTCCATCTGTCCAAAGGTATGACCTTTCGCACGCCAGATTGGACAATTGTTACGACAGATGCCAGCCTTCTAGGTTGGGGTGCAGTCTGGAACTCCCTGAAGGCTCAGGGATCGTGGACTCAGGAGGAGTCTCTCCTTCCATTAAATATTCTGGAACTAAGAGCGATATTCAAGGCTCTTCAGGCTTAGCCTCAGATAGCAACTCTGAGGTACATCAGATTTCAGTCGGACAACATCACGACTGTAGCTTACATCAACCATCAAGGGGGAACGAGAAGTTCCCTAGAGATGTTAGAAGTTTAAAAAATAATTCGCTGGGCAGAGATTCACTCTTGCCACCTATCAGCTATCCATATCCCAGGTGTAGAGCACTGGGAGGCGGATTTTCTAAGTCGTCAGACTTTTCATCCGGGAGAGTGGGAACTCCATCCGGAGGCATTTGCACAACTGATTCATCGTTGGGGCAAACCAGAAGTGGATCTCATGGCATCTCGCCAGAACGCAAAGCTTCCGTGTTACGGATCCAGGTCCAGGGATCCGAAGGCGACACTGATAGATGCTCTAGCAGTGCCCTGGTCTTTCAACCTGGCTTACGTGTTTCCACCGTTTCCTCTGCTGCCTCGACTGATTGCCAAGATCAAGCAGGAGAGAGCATCTGTGATTCTGATAGCACCTGCGTGGCCACGCAGGACCTGGTATGCAGATCTAGTGGACATGTCATCCTTTCCACCATGGTCTCTGCCTCTGAAACAGGACCTTCTACTTCAGGGTCCTTTCAACCATCCAAATCTAATTTCTCTGAGGCTGACTGCCTGGAGATTGAACGCTTGATTTTATCAAAGCGTGGCTTCTCCGAGTCAGTTATTGATACCTTAAGACAGGCACGAAAGCCTGTCACCAGGAAAATTTACCATAAGGTATGGCGTAGATATCTTTATTGGCGTGAATCCAAGGGTTACTCATGGAGTAAGGTCAGGATTGCTAGGATATTATCTTTTCTCCAAGAAGGTTTGGAAAAAGGATTGTCAGCTAGTTAAGCGTCTGGCAGATGTTCCAGACGTTCAGGCATTTTGTCAGGCTTTAGTTAGAATCAAGCCTGTGTTTAAACCTGTTGCTCCAACATGGAGCTTAAACTTGGTTCTTAAGGAGTTCCGTTTGAACCTCTTCATTCCATAGATATCAAGCTTTTATCTTGGAAAGTTCTTTTTTTGGTACCTATTTCCTCGGCTCGTAGAGTCTCTGAGCTATCTGCCTTACAATGTGATTCTCCTTATCTGATTTTTCATATGGATAAGGTAGTCCTGCGTACCAAACCTGGGTTCTTACCTAAGGTGGTATCTAGCAAGAATATCAATCAAGAGATTGTTGTTCCATCCTTGTGTTACACAATTTGGACGTGGTCCGTGCTTTAAAGTTTTACTTACAAGCTACTAAAGATTTTCGTCAAACATCTGCTTTGTTTGTTGTCTACTCTGGACAGAGGAGAGGTTAAAAGGCTTCGGCAACCTCTTTTTCTTTTTGACTAAGAAGCTTAATCCGCTTAGCCTATGAGACTGCTGGACAGCAACCTCCTGAAAGGATTACAGCTCATTCCACTAGAGCTGTGGCTTCCACTTGGGCCTTTAGAAATGAGGCTTCTTTTTTTTTTTTTTTGTATTCAAGAAGTTTTTATTGGGTTTATATATTTACATACAATGAAATCCATATAAACCAATACAAAAAGCAATTGTAGTGTGACTGATACATGGATTCCCTATATTATAAAAGATATCTATCTACCCAAGTGATTTTATGGTTTATCAAAAGTACCAAGTTATAGGATATAAGAAGTACTACGTACGTGTCGTAGTTAGAAATAGGAGAGAAAAATGGGAAGAGAGAAGGAGGGGAAAAGAGTGGGGAAAAAGGGGAAGGATAGAGGGATGATAAGGGAGGTTTCGGGAAGATTATCTTCATGTTATGATGTGTGGTATGTGACACCCTCCGCCCATCTCCTCCCTCCTTGAGTGCAGCCTCCGATATCATGGTTGAGGTATCTATATCATATTAGAGATTCCTTGTTCCCAGATAAAGTACATATCTAGAAAAAAGTCGTGTTTACCTGATAGGCAGTAACATTGTTTTTCTAGCGCTAGGACATGATTCATTTCGGTTAGCCACATCGCGTGTGTAGGTGTTGTTTGAGTTTTCCATAGTCTAGGTATTAATCTTTTAGCACTAGATAACATTATCTGAAGTAGTTTTATGCGATACTGACAATGGAGTTGTGGAAGGATATTAAGGAGAGTGATTTTCGGGCTGAGGGAAAGATCTATACCTAAAATTATGTTGATACTATTTTCCAGGTTGTTCCAGAATCCAGATATGAGCGGGCAATCCCACCAGACATGTAACATAGTGCCTATGCCTCCACATCGCCTCCAGCATGCAGCAGAGGCTGATGGGAATATATGCCGAAGTCTCTGTGGGGTCAGGTACCAGCGGGAAATTATTTTATAGTTAGTTTCAGCTATAAAGCAATGAGGTAGAGGGTGAGTGGGTGGCTTTAAAGCCAGATCTCCACTCAGCCTCTAGAATATCCCCTGGAATTTCAGCGTTCCATTTCTGGAGATATGAAGGTTTTTGGGTAGGAAAGGATCCTCTAAGCAATTTGTATGATATAGAAAGGAATCTTTTCTGTATGTCAGAGCTTGTGCAAAGTCGTTTAAAATGTTGTTAGCGGCCTAAGAATATTAAACTTATGTCCGCTGTTATAAAGTGCGTGTCGGGTCTGGAAGTAAACGTACCAGTTATGGAAGGGTTGGCCTAGTTCAGTAATTAGTTCCGCTCTATCTTTAAGTGTCCCTGAGTTCAATAGGAGATATATGGGCAGATTTCGTAAGTGTGGTGAAGCATTTATGTGAGTAAAAGGAGGTTGTCGAAAAAACAATTGGTTGCCTAATAATGGGGATAAAGGAGAGATAGAAGTGGAGATATCTTTGTGGTGTTTGAGTGTGTTATCCCATACATCAAGAGTGGACTTAACATAGAGGTCTATGAGTTTTAGGGAGCCATGCAATATCTCTCATGGAAGCAATTTTTAGTAAAGAGCATTCAACTTGTTTCCCTATAGACTGAATGTCAGGTCGGGACCAGGAAAGCACCCTGGCTAAATGGGTAGCTTTGTAGTAGTTCAAAAGACTCGGGATATTGAGACCGCCGTCTTCTTTAGTCAGGTGTAAGGTGGTTTGTGGGACCCTTGCTTTTTTGTAGGACCATATGAAAGAGGAGAGCATTCTCTGTTGGGTCTGGAGGTATGAGGTGGGAAGAGCTAGTGGGAGTGTCTGAAAAAGGTAAAGATATTTTGGAATTACCATCATCTTAATAGTGTTAATCCTCCCCAACCAGGATAAGTGACCTTGTTTGTGCCAACCCTCAAGAAGAGTTTGTATTGTGTGTTGGAGACAAGAATAATTACATTGAAAGAGTTCCTGGTGAGTGCTAGGGAGAACAAGTCCCAAGTATCTGAGCTTGTCTTTTAGTATAAATTTCGTTTGGGTTTTTATGAAATCCAGATCTCGGGGGCTCGTATTCAGTGCCATTATGCCCGACTTCTCCATGTTGATGGAGAAATCAGACACTCGACCGTATGATTCAAGAGTACGGATCAAGGCGGGGAGTGATATTGTTGGGGATTGGAGTGTGAAAATCACATCATCTGCGAATAACAGACATTTTTGGTTAATATGTGTGTACTGTATGCCAGTTACTTCAGGATCATCCCTAACCTTTATAGCCAATATTTCTATCACAATGGCAAACAATAACGGAGATAGTGGACAGCCCTGTCGTGTTCCATTTGTTATGGGGAAGGCTTGCGAGGTGGTGCCATTGACCCGCACCCTTGCTTGGGGTTTGGAGTAAAGAGCCTGTATCCGGGATTTAAAAGTCGGAGAGAAACCGAACCTCGACAGGGCCTCCCACATAAAGTGCCAATTGACCCTGTCAAAGGCTTTCTCCGCATCTGTCGACAGGAGAATAAGGGGCGTCTTGTCATCGTATGAGGTTTGTAGTGTGTGTAGAACTCTAAATCGTATTATCTTTAGCTTCCCTCCCCCTAACAAACCCAACCTGGTCCGGATGTATCAAGTTCGGTAATATATTGTTAATGCGGTTGGCGAGAATTTTCGCATAAATCTTCATGTCAATATTTATGAGAGAAATAGGGCGGTAGCTGCTTGGCTGGTCAAGTGGCTTGTCGGGTTTCGGTATGATCGTTATAAGGGCTTCAAGAAGGGATTGGGAAAGGGTTTCGCCTTTGTCTATAGAGGTATATAGAGTATGCAATGGTGGACCGAGTTGGTTTTGGAGCAATTGAAAAAATTTAGCTGTTAAACCATCCGGGCCAGGAGACTTGCCAGAGGGGAGGGCTTTAATGGTGAGGCCAATTTCTTGGAGTGTTATAGGGGAATCTAGGATTTGTATTTCTGTTTCTGAGAGCTTTGGGGTTTCTAGTGTATCTAGATATGTTGCTATGTCGCCCAGCTTTTCTTGAGATATGTGGGGGTCAAGGTTGTATAATTTGGAGTAATAAGAAACAAAAGTGTTGGCTATATCCTCGTTTTTGCTTACTAAAGTTCCTGATGTGTTCTTAATATTTCTTATAAATGAATTAACCCTCTGTTTTTTGAGTGACCTTGCCAGAAGACGTCCTGCTTTATTATTTTCAGAATAAAATTTAGCTTTAGAGGTGAGTGCCCTCAAGTGTGCCTTTGTGATTAAGTATTTGTTAAGGTCATCCCTAGCTGAGGATAGGTCTGAGAGTTTCTGTGCGGAGGAGGGATCAGCCTTATGGGTCGCATCTGCTTTAGCTAGGTTCGCTGTCAAATGGGTGAATTGGGCAGTGTTTAACTTCTGAGTTTTGGCAGTATGTTTGATTAAGTATCCTCTAATGTAGCATTTGTATGCCTCCCAATTATTGGCAGTGGACGTATCTTCTGGTTTGTTTATCTGAAAGTATTCCTCAGTCGCCCTAACTAAGTCTTCTATTGTTTCTGGATTTGCGAGAACAGAGTCATGTAGTCTCCAATGAAAGGATTTCTTGGGTTTGGTGGGCCATCTGAATCTAGATAGAACCATGCTATGGTCAGACCAGGGTGTGTGTAAAATGGTAGAATGTGTCAGGTCTGTAAGGAGTGACTGGTCACACAGTAAATAATCTAAGCGAGAATACGTGTGATTAGGGTGTGAAAAAAACGTGAAGTCCCTTCGTGTAGGGTGAACTATCCTCCAAGTATCAAAAAGTGAGATTGAGTGTAATGTGGCACAGATTGTTTTTCTCATTTTATTGCTAAAGTATGATGTGCCTTGTGAATTGTCTAGAGCCGGGGTCATTGTGAAGTTGAAGTCGCCGCCTAGTAAAACTGGGCCCTTGGAGATATCAAGAATTTTATTTGTGACAAATCTAAAAAAGGAAGGGGCAGGTCTATTTGGTGCATATATGTTAACCACTGTTATAGGTCGGCCATAGCAAAGGCCAATCAGGATCAATAGTCTGCCATCTAAGTCTGAGTATTTCTGTAAGAGTTCAAAAGGAACCCCTTTCCTGAAGGAGATGCATACCCCATTTTTCCTACTGGGGCCTGAGCTGAGGAAGTGTCTATCGTAGTATCGTGTTGCAAGTCTGGGTTCGTTTCGTTTTTTAAAGTGGGTTTCCTGAATCATAATAATGTCAATATTCTTCTTATGGAAGTCATAGAATGCTATAGATCTCTTTTCCGCAGACAAAAACCCTTTCACATTTTGGCTAGCTATAGTCAGTGTGTTCATGGTTAATGCTAATGTCTGAGTGAGAGTAGCGGCAGGGCGTTTTTGTGTCGGAGGTGTGTACACCGTATTGATCAAATCAGGATTTCCGGGGGGGCTGAGTGGTATAGGTAAAGGGGTTAGGTAAGGCGAGAAAGGACAAGGGTAAAGAAGTAAAGGAGAAAGGAGTATAAGTCAAGAAGTATATGACGGGCCAAAATGCACTGGCACCAGCAAACACTTCGGAAAAAACGTTTAAAGGTTAAAGAACGTACTAAGAGAATAATATAAATAATAAACAGGTACAAATACAGTTGGGGCATTGTAGCAAGCCGAGTGTTCGTCTATAAACGTACTTTGTAATACAACTTTGTGTGCTATATAAGTGAAGTATAAATTGCAACAATTATCATACATTTCAGAATGTGAAATAAACAGATAAAACCTTAGTTTAATAAGAAAAATAGAACAAAATAGAACAAAAAACATGGCAGTTATTACGGCTCATCAACATTTATTGAGAGCCGTGCATTTTAAGCAACGTCTTGTGCGTTCGGCCCAGTAAACGGTGCAAAGCTTATGTTCGTGGCAAAGCTTTCCACGTCTTTTCAGTTGGGTAGTTAAAGCCGGAGGCAACAATCCCCCGCCTGACATTGGTCTCGACGGGGTAATATAACAGTAGATAGCTGATTGAACATTTTCCCACTTTAGGTATGAACTATAAAAAGTGGTAACAGAGCAGAAATTATAGACATAACATTACATCATTCCTAATATTAATTCTAATTGGAGGTGTCAGAACTGTGTGATTGGAGGCCTATTATCTCCGTTCCCTGTAGTAAGTATATGCAGGAGGACTAGGGACTCTCCTGTCTCATAACAAATTTGAACTTGGTTACTAGGAAATATAAACTTGTATCTTTAATTCTAACTCATATATTGAAGCTAAGGGAGTCCCAGCATTTCAGGAGAGTCATTAGGTTTATTCTAGGCTAAGTTAGCAAAGGAGAGCTTAAAACCACAGTGACTATACTCAGTGTAGCTATCAATTTGCTAGACTGGGTCAGTGACCAATAAACTCGCCACAATGACTAGAGTCTTCGGAAATGTCTCAAAGAAAGGCATAGGTTCCCTATGTAGGGTGAAATCTCTATGTTCAAGTGAATTTTACCAATCAAATGGCACTAACTGGAACATGTCTAAAGAAATGTGTAAAATTCACCCAGGTTGTTCCAAGTCCTCTTCTGCTGGAGTTATCTGTCTCCTTTTGGATTGACTGGTTGGCGTATCTGGTATAGGTCTTCTTTGGGGTTTTGGTGTCAGATACTCTGAAGGGATCTTTCTTATATGCTGTTCATTTCTTGTAGGTGGAGCTGAGATGCCCATTGCTGAGCAAAATCTCTCTATATCAGACAATGATTTGCAGTCATATCTATTCCCATTTTTTGTGGTTATGATTGAGGTGGGAAATCCCCACCTGTAAGGGATTTGGAGTTGCCTCAGATGAGAGGTCAGATTTGAAAAATCTCTTCTTTGTTGTAAGGTTCTTGCAGATAAGTCTTGGAATATCTGTATACGAATGTTCTGGAAGGTCACAGCTTGTTGGTTTCGAGCTAATTTATAAATCTCTTCTCGCTGCTGGTAGTATTGAAAACGAACAATAATGTCTCTTGGCGGGGCATCTGCTGCCGGTTTTGGTCGGAGCGCCCTATGTGCTCTGTCTAGAATAAAGTGTGGTTGATCTCCTTCAGAAGAGTTTGCCATCTGGGCAAAAAGACCCTGTAGAAAGGGTGTGATTTCATTGGTTTGTATGGACTCTGGGATGCCCCTGAACCGCAAGTTGTTACGTCTGGTGCGATTCTCGATGTCATCTATCTTGTCCTCCAGCTCCATCGAATGTTGTTGTTGATTTTTAACTTTAGAAGATAAATCTGCCATTTTCTGGGATAGAATGTATTCGTGCTCCTCCAGGGAGTCAACTCTTCGGCCTAGATCACCTATTTCCTTCTTAAGATCTGCACACTCTGATTTTATACACGTTTTGACTTGATCAATCAGGTCCTCCATAGCTTTAAAAGTAATGGGAGATTCTTTTCCGGCCACAGAGGTTGTGGGAGGGGGGCTGTTTGATGCATCTGAGTCCTCCTCCAATTCGCCTGCATTATGAGGCGGCTCAGGGGGGGGGATTTTTTTATGTGTAAATTTTCCAGCTTGTCTGAAAAAATCGTTCATCCCATCCTGGGATTTTTGAGATGTCTTCTGATGCTTATCACTTTTGGGCCCTTTCCTTTGTGACATTTTTGCTGGGAGAGAGAGTCCAAGGTTAGATTGCGGATTTTGGTGTTCTTAGAGGGTATGTATGTATTGTGGTTGCGTTGAACGTGGTTTATATTGATTAACCCCACTCTCCAGGGAAAGTGCCCTCACTGGGCGATGTCGGGAAAAGGGAGGAGGATATGACCCACTGTTATTACTAGCAGCAGGAAATGGGAAGAGAGCGGGGTATCAATATGTCTCCCCCAAAGGGAGATACAGAGTGAGAACTATGTGAGTCCACTATTCAGAGGTGAGGCCTTAGGATGAGAGGGGTATTTTAACAGTCACACAGATGTAGCTTCTGATGCAAGCAAGCTTAAGACACTTGCCTTCTACCCCCCCTTGCCAAAATTATGTAAGGCCAGTTAGGTGTGTGGGTATACAAGATAGGCAAATTGCTGTTTCTCTCAGTTGTATGTCACAATTGCACCACTGTCTCTTGTGTGTTTATACTTTAAAGTTGCGTGGCAGGTATTATTTTGATGTCCTGCTGTGTCTTAGATGGGGTTCAGTCGCTCTCTTGGTCAAGCTGTAAATCATCTAAGGTAGATGAGCGTCTGACTAGACCAAGCCGCAGACCAAGTCAGATGTGCACCGGAGCGGAGCCCCGACCCTCCGGTGCGCAAGTAAAAAGGCAGTCCGGTGTTGCGGATATCCTCGGAGTAGCGCCTTCATAGAATATCTGAGCTCCCTCTTAACGGAGGCTCTATCGCCCACGTGTCTGTCAGTAATGTGTTTAGTGAAGGTTACACTCACCGATGTGGGGCTTCGGTATACCAGTCTTTGGATGCTCCTATATAGCGATCTGGCCGTTTGTCTGCCGACTGGGGGATTGAGTTCCTTATGGGGTCAGCTCCCACCGCTACAGATAAGATCCTCTGTGTAGGTTCCCCCGCGCCGTTGGATTAGGCGCTGCGGCGCATCTCAATAGGCCCGGCTCACTAATAACTGTTTCCTCGGTGCTCCGTTGGTGAGAGGACTGCCGATTACAAAAAAAAAGACATGCTCGTGTTCCTTAAATGGCCATGGTCACATTCATGTGCTTAAGAGTTCATAGTGAGTTAGTTGTTAGGTAAATATTGCTCAGAACACCCGGCTTGCTTCAGGAGCTTTAATAAGTAGCGGCCATCTTGGTCAGCCGTTCGCTCCGCCTCCCCATGAGGCTTCTTTTGATCAGATTTGCAAGGCGACGACTTGGTCTTCGCTTCATATTTTTTCAAAATTTTACAAATTTGATACTTTTGCTTCTTCGGAGGCTATATTTGGGAGAAAGGTTTTACGGGCAGTGGTTCCTTCCATTTAAGTTCCTGCCTTGTCCCTCCCTTCATCCGTGTACTTTAGCTTTGGTATTGGTATCCCACAAGTAATGGATGATCCGTGGACTGGATACACATTACAAGAGAAAACACAATTTATGCTTACCTGATAAATTTATTTCTCTTGTGGTGTATCCAGTCCACGGCCCGCCCTGTCATTTTAAGGAAGGTAATTTTTAAAATTTAAACTACAGTAACCACTGCACCCTATGGTTCCTCCTTTCTCGGCTTGTTTTCGGTCAAATGGCTGGCTATGACAGTTAGGGGAGGAGCTATATTACAGCTCTGCTGTGGGTGTCCTCTTGCAACTTCCTGTTGGGAATGAGAATATCCCACAAGTAATGGATGATCCGTGGACTGGATACACCACAAGAGAAATAAATTTATCAGGTAAGCATAAATTGTGTTTTTGTGATTCAAGAAAGTGCATGCAATTTTAAACAACTTTCCCTATTATATAAATTGCTTATCCTTTGTTGAAATGCATAGACTCCTCCTTGTGCACTAAGTATTATATAGAAAGTAATGTGTGTGCTGTGCAATGCATTACTAATATGTCATCAACAAACGATATCTGAGAAGTATGAAGCAAATTAAATAATAGAAGTTAGTTATGATGTTTATTTAAAATTGTATTCTCTATCTGAATCATGAAAGTAAATGTTTGGGTTTCATTGCACCTTTAAGTGTGTAATATATTACAGTAACTTACAGTGTCAGTGAGTGATGTCCCCTGCAATGCAATTTGTTTTAAAATTTATGTTCGCAAAATGTATGGCATTGGCAAAGTAGTTGAAGTTACTAGTACTTGTTGATTTTACATTTGCGGCTTGACATTTTGACAACTGGAACTTAGTGTTTTTTCTTTTTTTTTTTTAACACTGACAGAGTTCGACGTTGACAACAACATCATCCGTCACATATGTACATGTCATGCTAAAATGACAGAGGGAGACAAAAAAGATAGAGAGATAAAAAATGCACCTAGCATTTTAAAAGCAAGCATCTGGGCACATTTTGGATTTTATGAACATACTGGAAAGCACGAATTGGACAAGACACACGCGGTTTGTAAAGCCTGTCACACAAAAATTAAATACCTAGAGAATACTACTAACTTGAGAAATCACGTTAGACGTTTTCACTCTGAGATGCTAACCCCTGCCGCTGCCGCCAGTGCCACTGCCAAGGAAATAACAAGACTAGCTGAAGCTCATCAGCCAAGAATTGATGCAATGCTGTCAACTTTGCCACCCAACTCTGAAAAAGGAAAGAGAATAACCAAAGCTGTGGCAACTTTCATAGCGAAGGACCTACGGCCTTACTCTGTTGTGGAAAACCTTGGGTTTCGCAACCTGTTGAAGACACTAGAGCCACGTTATAAGATCCCGTCACGCAATCACTTAACAGAAAACGTTATACCTGCACTCTACCACGAAACAAAAGCTCAGGTAATTGCATCAATGAGCCAAGCCAGTCGAGTCGCAATAACGTGTGATTCATGGACTTCAGTCACGACGGAGTCTTATGTAACAGTAACTGCACATTACGTTAGCAAGGACTGGAAGATCTTGTCGCATGTGCTGCAAACGAGAGCAGTTTATGAGTCTCACACGGGTTCTCATCTGGCGGAGCTACTGTCTCGTGTCGTGGAAGAATGGCAGCTGTCCGATAAATCTGTAGTGCATGTGACCGACAATGCGTCGAACATGATTGTTGCTGCTCAAGTTGGAAAATTCCCCCATGTAAAATGCTTCGCCCATACACTGAATCTCGCATCCCAGCGGGCGCTGAAAGTGGCCACGCTCTCCAGGCTTTTAGGCAAAGTGCGACGAATATCAACATTTTTTCACCGCAGCACTACAGCAAACCACTGTCTGAAAGAAAAACAGAAATGTCTTGGCCTGAAGAATCATAAGCTGATAACTGATGTGACAACAAGGTGGAACAGCTCATATGACATGGTCGAGAGGTTCCTAGAACAGCAACCTGCAATCTGTGCCACATTGTTGTCTCCAGAAGTCAGAAAAAGTGAGTCAGATCTCTGCACTCTCAACGAAACAGATGTGTCAAATGCAGAGGATGCTGTGAGTGCATTAAAGCCAATGAAAGATGCAACCACACTGATGTCAGAAGAGCGCAATCCAACTGTTTCTCTCATTGCCCCTCTAAATACACAACTGCTCCAGAACATGACAGACACCATGGGAGACACACCCATGATCCATGAGATCAAGAATGCCATCAAAACAGATCTCCTGAAGAGGTACAGCAGTGAGGCAGAGAAGAAGATACTTTATACAGCCTCTGCCCTGGATCCTCGTTTTAAGGGACTGCCTTTTATTCTCACAGAGGAGGAGAGATTGGAGATATACAGAGGAGTGACTGAGGAGGCTGCATCCTTGGAGGTAATTTTAATTGCATCATGTTTCTTGAAAAATGTATAAATTGAAAACAAACATAAAACATACCATCCATAACAAAATAGGCTTAGCTAGCAGTAGCTTGATTAGTAGCTAGTTTAATGAGTACAAGGTTTATTATATAAGTCAGTTCGAAAACGCTGAGTCCTTCCTAATAGATGTGAGCTGTTGCATGCATTTATTTATGCATTACTGTCTCTCTGAGCACACACATAGCATTAGCTGGCTGGCTGCTCGAGGTAATAATGAATGCTATTTTTTCTATTCTTTTGTTCGAAAACAGATTGAGTGTACTAGTACAGTTACATCTAGGAGGACAAACATGGATGAAGTGCCACTGCCTGAGGGAAAAGAAACTCTGGAAGAAGAATCACCCATCTAGGAGGATAACCCTTCTCCTCCCAAAAGAAAGTCCACATCGCTGCTCATGACTTTGCTGGGACAGTCTTTCACTGACACTGAAGGTACAATAGAACCCAAGACCCCCTATGCCAAGGCTGAAGAGGAAATAGAGAAATATTGTAAACGCCCCATCTCTGCCTCTCACTGAAGACCCTTTGAAATGGTGGCATGTACATGAGGTCATATTTCCCCTCCTCTCTCATTTGTCAAAGCGATACTTGTGTATCCCAGGTACAAGCGTGTCTGCAGAGCGGGTTTTCTCCACTGCAGGAGATGTGGTAACGGCAAAAAGAAGCACCCTCAAACCAGAGCATGTGTCAGGTTAGGAAATATCCAGAAGTAGACCCAAATGCAAGGGCGAACTTAAATAACACCCTTGCACTCTGAGTTTAATCCAGGACGTGACCCCACGACAACCTCCAAAAAACAAAGTACTCACGATATGGAGCAGGGTTAGCCTGTGCCAAAGTAATTCATGATATCAGCCAGATAGACTTCTGAATAAGGAACTGGTTTCAGGAAATGCCTTCCACAGAATCAGGAGAGCAGGGAAAGTCACATACTCAGACAGAAGAAGGGTAAAACAGGAAACAGTTAATAATGCAGGAGTAGGTAATTTGTTATCAGGCAGTCTGAAGGTTAACACTGTGTAGACAGTCTTTGCAGAGTATGCAACAGGTAATCAGGCAGTTTGAGGGTTAACACTGAGTAGACAGTCTTTGCAGAGTATGCAGCAGGTAATCAGGCAGTTTGAGAGTTAACACTGTGTAGACAGTCTTTGCAGAGTATGCAGCAGGTAATCAGGCAGTTTGAGGGTAAACACTGTGTAGTCAGAACTTGCAGAATTAACAACATGTAATCAGGTAGTTTGAAGGTTAACACTGTGTTGTCAGAACTTGCAGTGATAGCAACAGGTAAGCTGGTAGATTGAAGGTTAACACAGATTAATCAGTACTTGTGGAGACTGGCAACAGGATATCAAGCAGTTTGAAGGTTTACACTGAATAATTGTATTTGCAGAGTTTGGAAACAGGTAAACATGCAGATTGAAGGATTCACAGAAATAACAGTATTTGAATAGTTTGCAATACACAGAGTAGTCTGAATATGCAGGGATTGCAGCAGGTAAACAGGAAGATTGAAAGTTTCACAAAACAAACAGTACTTGCATTGTTTGGAGACAGGTATTCAGGAGGTTGAAGGTTAATCCAGCATAGTAAATCCTTATAGAGATTGGCAACAGAAAAGCAGCAGTTAGATAGATTCCTCAGCGAAATCCTAACAGAAGCCTCAAAGTTAACAAACAAACGGACACTGGAGAAACAGGAAGCCAGAATAAAAAGCCTGGTTGTGACATCATCAGGAAGGGGTGGCTCAGACACCTGTCAATCAAGCACACAGAGAGGACTGCAGAGCTTCCCAGCAGCTGAGCGTGACAGTGCCCCCTCCTCAAGGACCCCTCCGGGGGACCCGACCGGGCCTGGCAGGGTATTTCTTGTGAAAAGACTTGACAAGAGCTGGAGCATGAACATGAGAGGCCGGTTCCCAAGATCGTTCAGAGATAGGATAACCCTTCCAATGGACCAGGTAGTACAGCCGATTGCCCCGTAGCTTGGAATCGAGAATCTGGCTGACTTCAAACTCAGAAGTTCCCTCTACGGAAAGTGGAGAAGGTGGTTTACTCTTGATAGAGTACCGATTGTAGATGACTGGCTTGAGTAGGGAGACATGAAACACTGGATGGATCTTGAGAGTTTTGGGTAAGGCCAGGCGGTATGCAGAAGAACAAACTCTGGAAACAATTTGAAAAGGTCCAATGTACTTAGGACCCAACTTGGTACAAGGTTGTTTTAGAAGTATGAATCTGGTGGATAAAAATACTCTGTCTCCAGTACGAAGTAAAGGAGCCTTGCACCTTCTGCGATCAGCATATTTCTTATGTCTTAAGGAAGAAGAGAGTAGATTTTGACGAATGAGTTGCCAGTGATTACTGAGATTTTTCACTATACGATCTGCTCCAGGGACTTCAGTAGAACTGGTAATCATAGGAAAGGTTCTAGGTTCAAATCCATAAGCTGCCTTAAAGGGAGAGGTCTGTAATGAGGCGTTATAACGCGAGTTGTGAGCTAATTCCGCCAAAGGCAATAACTGAGACCAGTTGGAGTGGTGATGGTCTACATAATGTCTTAGAAAAGATTCCAAGGCTTGATTTACACGCTCAGTCTGTCCGTTGGATTGAGGATGGTGTGCAGTAGAAAGTGATATGTTGATCCTGAAGGGTTTACAAAAAGACCTCCAAAATTTGGAAACAAATTGGACTCCACGATCTGAGACTATGTCAGTGGGAAAACCATGTAAACGAGATATATGTAGAACAAAGAGTTCAGAAAGTCTTTGAGCTGTAGGCAAGCCTGGAAGAGGTATGAAGTGAGCAGACTTGGAGAACCGATCCGCCACTACCCAAATGGTCCTATTTCCAGCAGAAACAGGAAGATCTGTAACAAAGTCCATGGATAAGTGAGACCAAGGGTAATGAGGAATAGGAAGAGGGTGTAATAGACCAAACGGTCGATGAGAAGATTGTTTGTTCGAAGCACAAGAACTACAAGCAGCAATATAATCCTTAACATCCCTCCTCATAGTGGACCACCAAACATGCTGCTTCAGTTTCCACAATGTATTGGTTATTCCCGGATGACCTGCTGAAATGTTGTCATGAGCCCAACGTAGAAGCTGAAGACGTAATCCTTTGGGTACATACAGGATACCAGAAGGTAGTTTGCAAGAAGATGGTACCCGGACTTGAGCAGCATGTAAAGCCTGTACTGGAAAAGAGGATACTTGAGCCAAAACTTTGACTGGACGTAGTATAGGTTCTGAATCCAATGGAGAAGGTTCAGAAGATTGGAACTGCCTAGATAAAGCATCTGCCTTGGAATTTTTTGAACCAAGAACATAGGAAAGTACAAAATTAAACCTGGAGAAGAACAAGGCCCACCGAGCCTGACGAGGATTGAGACGTGTAGCTGTTTGGAGGTATAAAAGATTCTTGTGATCTGTCAGAATGAAAAAAGGTTGACTGGTACCCTCTAACCAATGCCTCCATTCATCCAAAGCTAATTTTATAGCCAAAAGCTCCTTATTGCCCACATCATAATTTAACTCGGCAGGATTGAATTTTTTCGAAAAGAACGCCACAGGATGTATCTTGCTGGTAGTCGGATCACGTTGGGAGAGAACAGCTCCAGCTGCTATAGAGGAAGCGTCAACCTCCAAAATAAACTGGAAATCAGGAATTGGATGACTGAGAAGAGGTGCAGAAGAAAATGCTGATTTTAGCGTTTCAAAAGCCTGTACTGCCGAAGAGGACCAGTTCTTACAATTTTGCCCTTTCTTAGTAAGAGAAGTGAGTGGAGACATGATGTCAGCAAAGTTCTTTATAAACTTTCTATAGTAATTGGCAAAGCCAAGAAACCTCTGCAGGGATTTGAGAGTAGTTGGTCTGGGCCAGTCCTTGATAGCCGACAGTTTAGCAGGATCCATCTCAAAACCTGATTCAGAAATGATATACCCCAAAAAGGGGATGGAACTCTGATGAAAAGAGCATTTCTCCAATTGAGCGAACAGGGAATTGTCTCGTAACCTCTGAAGAACTAGTCTTACATGATGTACATGTTCCTGTAATGTTTTTGAATAGATTAGAATGTCATCGAGGTAAATGATGATAAATTGATTTAGATAATCTCTGAAGATTTTGTTAACAAAGTGCTGAAATACTGCTGGTGCATTGCACAATCCAAATGGCATTACTAGATATTCATAGTGACCAAATCTAGTGTTAAATGCCGTCTTCCATTCGTCTCCTTTACGGATTCTGACCAGATTGTAGGCCCCACGGAGATCTAACTTGGAAAAAATAGAAGCACCTTGAAGACGATCGAATAACTCAGAAATGAGCAGCAAAGGATAGCTGTTTTTGACAGTAATCTGATTCAAGGCTCGATAATCAATACAGGGACGAAGACCGCCATCTTTTTTCCCAATGAAGAAAAAACCTGCACCCACAGGTGAAGAGGAAGGACAAATGAATCCTCTGGCTAAGTTGTCCTTTATGTATTCCTCAAGAGAGACATTTTCTTGACGAGAGAGGGGATAGGTCCTTCCCTTAGGTAGAGGAGCCCCTGAATACAATTCGATAGGACAGTCAAATATCCGGTGTGGAGGTAACGTCTCAGCCTCTTTTTTAGAAAACACATCACTAAAGGCATGATAGTAATTGGGCAAAGATTTAGGAACTTCCACCATAGCTACGACAGGACAGGATGGTTTAGAGGGATTTTGCAGGCAATGTTTGAAATAGGTAGTTCCCCAGGAAATAAGTTCTCCTTTAGACCATGAGAAAACTGGATCATGAAGCTGCAACCAAGGTAACCCCAGAATCAATGGTATGTGGGGAGAAGAGATGACATCAAAACGAATAATTTCAGAATGAAGTATGCCCACAGTCAAAAGAAGAGGAATGGTAGAATGTTTTATGATACCAGTACCTAGAGGCTGTCCACTGACAGTAGTTACCTTAATTAACTGTTTCTTGGCTTGAAGAGGAATCCTGAGAGAGTCAGCAAAGTTTGAATCAATGAATACTCCAGCAGCTCCAGAATCTATGAGAGCTTGAGCTCGAAACTTGGTGTTTCCAAAAGAGATAGTTACAGGAACAAAAAGTTTAGAATTGAGGGAAGACATGGGATTCTGGCTTAACTCTGTCCCTCTATCTAAAGTTAAGCCTTGGCTTTTACTGGCCGGATAGGACAGTCCTTCAGTAAATGTCCTTTGGTACCACAATACAGACATAACTCAAGAGTACGCCTTCTATGGCGTTCAGCTTCTGACAATTTAATAGCTCCTACTTCCATGGGTTCCACAGACTCAGGAGATTGGGAATTATTATTAGAAAGACTTGAGGTTCGAATAGGAGGACGAAATGAAGATTTAACAAAGAATCTCCGATTCCTATCTCTCTCCTGAAGACGTTCAGAATGCCGGGCGTCAAGAGTAATACATAAATTGATAAGACCCTCCAATGAATCGGGGAGTTCCCGAAATACTAGTTCATCCTTAAGGCGTTCGCAAAGTCCTTTGCGAAAGGCTGCCCGTAAGGCTCCATGGTTCCAATCAGTTTCTGCGGCTAAAGTCCTGAATTCAATAGCATATTGAGCTACCGAAAGGGATCCCTGTCTCAGATCCAACAAGCAGCTGCAGACCTCCCAGGCTTGTCAAAAACAGAAGAAAAAATGGACACAAATAATTCCACATCCTGTAGTAACGGATCATTCTTCTCTAAAAGAGGGGACACCCAGGCTAGAGCCTTACCCTTCAAGAGAGAAATAATAAAGGTGATTTTGGAAGTAGAATTGGAAAAAACTTGAGGATTGTTTCTGAAGTGTAAACGACACTGATTAAGGAATCCACGGCATTCTTCAGGATTACCGTCATATTTATCTGGAAGTGGGATTCGTGGTATATTCTGTCCAACAGTTTGAGGTGGATTAAAGACAGCATTGGTGCTAGTAGCAGTGGCAGCAGGAGTCACCGTCGCTTGAGAAGGAGCGGAGAGGTTATGTAGCAGAGCAGTAATCTGGTCAAGCTTGGAATCCAAAGATTGCAAATGAGCAGAATGATTTCCTAGAAGTTGCCCTTGTAGAGCCACAGCCCTGGATAACTCGTCAGGGTCCATATTATGGTCCGTTTGTACTGTCAGGTTAGGAAATATCCAGAAGTAGACCCAAATGCAAGGGCGAACTTAAATAACACCCTTGCACTCTGAGTTTAATCCAGGACGTGACCCCACGACAACCTCCAAAAAACAAAGTACTCACGATATGGAGCAGGGTTAGCCTGTGCCAAAGTAATTCATGATATCAGCCAGATAGACTTCTGAATAAGGAACTGGTTTCAGGAAATGCCTTCCACAGAATCAGGAGAGCAGGGAAAGTCACTTATACTCAGACAGAAGAAGGGTAAAACAGGAAACAGTTAATAATGCAGGAGTAGGTCATTTGTTATCAGGCAGTCTGAAGGTTAACACTGTGTAGACAGTCTTTGCAGAGTATGCAACAGGTAATCAGGCAGTTTGAGGGTTAACACCGAGTAGACAGTCTTTGCAGAGTATGCAACAGGTAATCAGGCAGTTTGAGAGTTAACACTGTGTAGACAGTCTTTGCAGAGTATGCAGCAGGTAATCAGGCAGTTTGAGGGTAAACACTGTGTAGTCAGAACTTGCAGAATTAACAACATGTAATCAGGTAGTTTGAAGGTTAACACTGTGTTGTCAGAACTTGCAGTGATAGCAACAGGTAAGCTGGTAGATTGAAGGTTAACACAGATTAATCAGTACTTGTGGAGACTGGCAACAGGATATCAAGCAGTTTGAAGGTTTACACTGAATAATTGTATTTGCAGAGTTTGGAAACAGGTAAACATGCAGATTGAAGGATTCACAGAAATAACAGTATTTGAATAGTTTGCACTACAAAGAGTAGTCTGAATATGCAGGGATTGCAGCAGGTAAACAGGAAGATTGAAAGTTTCACAAAACAAACAGTACTTGCATTGTTTGGAGACAGGTATTCAGGAGGTTGAAGGTTAATCCAGCATAGTAAGTCCTTGAAGAGATTGGCAACAGAAAAGCAGCAGTTAGATAGATTCCTCAGCGAAATCCTAACAGAAGCCTCAAAGTTAACAAACAAACAGACACTGGAGAAACAGGAAGCCAGAATAAAAAGCCTGGTTGTGACATCATCAGGAAGGGGTGGCTCAGACACCTGTCAATCAAGCACACAGAGAGGACTGCAGAGCTTCCCAGCAGCTGAGCGTGACAGCATGTGGATCAACTAGTGTTCTTACAGAAAAACCTACATATTCCATAATTCTGAGTAGTGATTCAGGTTTATAATATTAATATTTAATGTTTTTTGGCACATCCAGAAGAATGTGCTGTGTGCCCCACTGCCCAGTGCAGACTACTGTTAAGTTATTTTATATTTGTTACTGTTATATAGCTTATAGCTTTTTGAAAAATGAAGCTTAAAACCTTGAGTAAATCTTTGTTGGATCACAAAATATACTAGTACACTACACGACACGACCGACCACGTCACTCACTGTCACAGTCACACACACAAACAATACAAAAGGAACAACACACAACTGCACACACCTCATGTGTGTGCGTGTCAGTGTCACCCTTCACCATGATTCACTCTTTTTATGATGTGTGGTTTTTTTGGTATTGTTTGACTGTGTGTGACTGTGTGTGTGTTGTGTAACAATATATTTGTGATCCCATAAAGATAATCAAAGTTAGTAAATCTAGTAGTTCAATGCTACTTGTTGTATAATGTCTATTACTACTTCTAGTGTTACTGTGATGTTTGCCAATCAGGAAGTGCTCTGTTTTGTAGATGTTGTGCTATTGTTTACAGCACACCCCTGTATTGTTTGCAATGCAGTGAGTGCATAGTGCATAAGGGATTATTAATATTATTCACACTAAAAATTGTCTATTTTAAATAGACCCTTTAAGAAAGATATCATATGTTTTTGTTTATGATCCCAATCCCAAATGCCATCCCACTCCCAGGCAGATCTGTAGGGGTTAACCTAATATAACCAACCAGTTAACAATAACAATGTGTGTACTGTCTAACTGTCTTTATGAGTGTGTGAGTGTGACTGTGAGTGAGTGAGTGCCAGTTTGAAAAGTTTGTATGTATCTATCTATGAGTGTGTGTGAGATGAGTGTCTTAACTACCTTTGAATGTTTTTGTTTGTATGTGATTGTGTGTCTGTCCCAGTGTCTAAGTGTCTATGAGTGTGAGTGTGACTGTGGCTGACTGGCTGTGGTGCCTTTGAATGTTTTTGTTTGTGTGTGTGTCCCACTGTGTCTCTAGTGTCCGAGTGTCTAGTGAGTGTGACTGTCTAACTGTCTATGAGTGCACTGTGCAGAGAGTGAGACTGAAGCCAAACCTCTATAGGGGAAGGAAAAGCCTTGAGTAAACCTTGAGTAAATCTTTATTGGATCACAAATATACTGTACACTACAGACAGTACAGCACACACACACAACAGCACAATACAAAAATAAAGCACACACACCTCAGGTGAGTGGCGTGCCACCCTTTCTTCACCATGATTTACTCCTTGATGTCTGTGTCCTTTTTTATGTATTGTTTGTTTGTGTGTGACTGCTGTGTACTGTTCAGTGACAGACTCAGAGTTCAGTTGTGTGTAGTACTGCTTTAACAGTAACTAATAACTAATTATATTTGTGATCCCATAAAGATAATATAATCATCAAGAAGAAACTGTAGTTATAGTAGTTCAGTTCAATGCTACTTGTTTTAAATGTCTCTCTCTCTAGTACTATTGTAAGTCTGTAACTGTGTAAACTAATTGTATATGTCACAATCACATGTGTGTTGTGTGCACACTCTGTGCTGTGTGTTGTGTTCCAGATTCTTCACGTGATGTTTGTTTGCCACAAATTGACAGTCATGAAGGCACAGTGGACTGCACCTGTAATTTTGTACCTATAAGGGATTTATGTTTTGTTTTCTGAGGACAATTTTCACACAAATAAGGTATTATGGTGGTAACTTAAGCTTAACCTATCTATTTTGGTTTTAATTTAATGTCTATTATTATATTATTATTACTAAGTAAGTAAAGACATTAAATTAAAACCAACATAGATAGGTTAGACATTTATTTGTTGTTCATGTTTCTTTACAAGTGTATAGTGTACTTACTATATATAATATATACATTTAAATATTTTCTTTTATTGAAGAAGTACACTGTGAGCACTGCACTTTTTACACTACGTACTCTGTAACTACAGTTTGATGCCATAATATTGTTTCCAAACCAATACAATTGCCATTTAGTATTTACTGTTCTATAAACTGTTGTTGTCTGCTGTGCTCAGACTTTGCCACAGGAAGAGTGTCCTTTTTTGAGCTAATAAAATAAAAAAAAGAGTTTATTTCAATAGTTTGACTGCTTGAATAATTTTTTCTGAAAAATTTAAAAATTGGGCAGAAATAGTGCAGTAATCGTGATGCATCGTAGAATCGAATTGTTACGATGATAATCGTAATCGAATCGAATCGTGAGACAGGTGAAGATGCGCAGCTCTAATATACACACACACACACATATACACACAAATAGTGTGGGCCATAACTGAACCACTCATTAATGTATTAGAATAGACAAGTACCTAATGAATGTAGCTTGAGTGGAAAGGGAAAATAAATACCTTCAATGAAAAATGCGGTAGGGTATTACAGGTATCGTTTTAATTCGCATGAGAGAAGAGCAACTTATTGAGATGTTATTAATTCACCTCATTAAACAATTGTAGTTGGCTACGGTGCGAAAATCAAGGAGACTGGCTGTTAAAGGTTTCTGTTAATTTTCTATACGTTAATCAAAAGTAGGCTAGTATCTTCTGAAATATTGAGACATATATCATTTCGTGCATACGATGTCTTTACCGTGGTTCCGGCCACTAACCATGAGAAGAGGGTTATAAAATCGAGAGCTATAATGTCAGCACAATAGGTCTAGGAATATTGTCAGATCTAATACTCTAGAACAATGTTTCTGTCTAAAACATAAGCCTACGCTTATGTTTTTGACAGAATATAGGTATATTATGATTAATACTGTAACAATAGACATTTAAAAAATAAGTAAAACATAACAAGTAGTAACCAATACGCTCTGTCATCGCTTTAAACTTGAGGGTCATAATATACCTGGGGCAAAGCTGCATATACCAATTTATTCAGCCCCATCATTTTGCTTGTACATACAGCACAGTCTCGATAGATCCATAAAATTTTCTTTGTGGATGCGGAGTGAGGCAGTTCCATGGGGTGAGGCATCTCAGGATATTATCGGCTAACGATATTCCAGGAGCTTTCAAGGGCCATATTGAGTCACACAGATAGTTGGAATCGGCTGCCTGTAGGTTAAGTTCATAGTGATTGTCTTCCAGAATTGTGCTTTTGAGTGAAGGGCCGTGTCTCCCCCCCTCCCCCCCCAGTCCGCGGCAGTCCAGGAGCCCCCCCAAGCTCCTGCAAAGGCACGACCAGTGGTAAGGCCCCTTCTCCCTTTTTAAAATATATATAGGGTTTTAGCAGATTCCGGGCTGTGTAATAGGTGCTGTGAATCCGGGGCTACAACACATGTCCTGCTACACATGTCCTGCTATCTCTGAGTTGGGGATAAACTTTAGGATGTAGAAGGTCTCCGGCTGGCATCTGTGTGGAACGTGGATGTCGGGTAGAGCCGCAAGCATGGATGGTGCTTGTTTTATAGCCGTGGCCCCCCTGAACCCCTAGGCAGCCGTGGCATTTATATAGTGTTCCTTCGCTGCAGGAACTTTCCCGGCATGTTATAGGGATATGGAGTTGCTGGTTTTAAAAAGCCCAACTTCACTGAGGTTACTATGTAAGTGTAGCTGTTCCATTGAGCCTTTTAAACAGTGAGAGGCGCAAGTTTGTCCTGTGTTACTCGTGGTCCCCCTTCTTCCTGTGTCAGTGCCTGGGCCCTGATCGATGTCAGATCAAATGTTATGTCACTTACATGGGGTGGATCCCTTTTATTATTATGTCCCGTAGTGTCTCCTTCATATCCTTGTAATATGTGGTCTGGTAGCAACTTGTCTATTAAAGCTTGAAAGAGTTCCTCCACTCTAGCAAAGATGGCGTCTAGATGCTGCAATAGCTTCTCGGCAGGCATGACCACTGGTTTTGAGTGGAAGTCTCCTCAAACTGGGATTAGATGGATGAGTATTGCGGTCTGTTTTGTTATAGCTGAAAAATCCATTTATGGTAGTGTAGCCCGTTTTCCCGGGGGGCGGTCACCTAATGCTGAGCCGCCGCTCTAGGCCTTATGTGTCTAATCCGTGGTTCCAGTGTCCTAAAAACGGCGGGACAAAGCTGTAGCAGAGCCTCACCAAGTGGGGCAATGACAAATCTTTAGAAAAATTATATAGATGCTGTTAGTAGTAATTGATTGATTGTCGGCAGATTATCAAGGATTCCCCTGGAGCTATTGATATATGTGCCCTGTCTCGAACGCTGTTAGGACAAGCCCCCAAGTGTTCCTACATTTTTTTAGGCCAAATATTTGGGCACCCACGCTTTATGTTCAGTATTGTGCGACCATTTTACTATGCGTTGTAGCAGGATGGCATTCCAGTATGAAGCTATGTATGGTAAGCCTAACCCTCCTTTGTCCCACGGTAAATACATAGTTCTCTTTTGGATTCTGTGTCTCATGCCTGTCCAGACAAATTGCTCTATAAAATTTGTTGTAGTTGAGATATATAGCTTGGGGGAGTGGTATGGGGATAGTTATTAATAAGTAGAGGATACATGGAAGTGTGTTCATTTTGATAATTCCAATCCTGTTAAGTCTGTTTGCTAAGATTTTTGCCAATATTTTTTATAATCAGTGTTTAGAAGGGTCTAAAATTTTCTGGTTTAGTTGCAGGTTTACCGGGCTTAAGTATTATTGCTATATGCACTTCAAGCATGGATTTAGAAAGAAGCGGGATTTCACGGAGGTCGTTGAAAAGTTTGACTAAAGAGGGGGCTAGCTCAGTTAGGAAGGTCTTGAAATATTTAGGAGTAAACCCAATCGGGCCTGGGCTCTTACCATTGGGAAGGTCTTTAATCACCTCTATTGTTATCGGAGTGTCTAAAGACTCTGTCGCCTTTTTGTTCAGATGTATATTTTTAATGTAATTATCAATGTGGTGTCATTTTAATGTGAGAGCATGCAATTTAAACAACTTTCCAATTACTTCTGTTATCAAAATTTGCTATGTTCTCTTGGTATCTTTTATTGAAGAGTAAGACTAGGTAAAGCTCATAAACACACACAAAAAAAAAAAGGGAGACGAGAATGATCTTCATCCCTCCACTCGTATAACACTGCTTGCCACCTGGAGCAGAAGAACGAGAATTGGGCTCCTCTAACGCTGCCAACACATGCCTCAGCAGGAGACGAAGGAGCGCCAGTCTAAATTGAAAGGCAAGACTCACCTCCTCTGGGGCATCTGATGACCCGGCCCTGAAGGCTGTACCCCTGAAGCCTCAGGGGACACCGCTTCCCCAGAGAGCTGAACCGACAATCCCTGGTTAAGAGAAAACAGACAAGACCTTCCAGGAAGATGTAAGTGTGCTAACGCCATAGATATGGCCATGCGGAACCGTGCAGTAACCTCTGGAGGAAACAAGTCATCTTCCGGAGAAGGGGTAACGGCATTTGGGACACCTGCCTGTGTAGTAAAAGAAGGTTCTAGGGAGCGTGCCTCACAGGCGGATGGCTCAGCAGACTCCATGCTCTCCAAATTGGGAGAAAAGAGCACTCTAAAATGGCATACGGAACATAACTGATAAGGCTGGATCACCCGGGCCCCCACATATTCTTTGCAAGAAACAGAATTAGAGACATCCGTCTCAAAAAAAAATAAAAAATCAGAATCCTCTATACAGTGGGGAAAAAAAGTATTTAGCCAGCCACCAATTGTGCAAGTTCTCCCACTTAAGAAGATGAGAGAGGCCTGTAATTTTCATCATAGGTATACCTCAACTATGAGAGGCAAAATGTGGAAACAAATCCAGACAATCACATTGTCTGATTTGGAAAGAATTTATTTGCAAATTATGGTGGAAAATAAGTATTTGGTCACCTTCAAACAAGCAATATTTCTGGCTCTCACAGACCTGTATCTTCTTCTTTAAGAGGCTCCTCTGTCCTCCACTCATTACCTGTATTAATGGCACCTGTTTTTTATACTGTGATAACAAGTTCAGACACCTGTCCACAACCTCAAACAGGCACACGCCAAACTCCACTATGGTGAAGACCAAAGAGCTGTCGAAGGACACCAGAAACAAAATTGTAGACCTGCACCAGGCTGGGAAGACTGAATCTGCAATAGGCAAGCAGCTTGGTGTGAAGAAATCAACTGTGGGAGAAATAATTAGAAAATGGAAGACATACAAGACCACTGATAATCTCCCTCGATCTGGGGCTCCACGCAAGATCTCACCCCGTGGGGTCAAAATGATTACAATAACAGTGAGCAAACATCCCAGAACCACACGGGGGGACCTAGTGAATGACCTGCAGAGAGCTGGAGCAACGTAACAAAGGCTACCATCAGTAACACACTACGCTGCCAGGGACTCAGATCCTGCAGTGCCAGACTTGTCCCCCTGCTTAAGCCAGTACATGTCCGGGCCCGTCTGAAGTATGCTAGAGTGAATTTGGATGATCCAGAAGTGGATTGGGAGAATATCACATGGTCAGATGAAACCAAAGTAGAACTGTTTGGTAGAAACACAACTTGTCGTGTTTGGAGGAGAGAGAACACCATACCTACTGTGGAGCATGGGGGCGGCAACATCATGCTTTGGGGCTGTTTCACTGCAAAGGGAACAGGACGACTGATCCGTGTACATGAAAGAATGAATGGGGCCATGTATCGTGAGATTTTGAGTGCAAACCTCCTTCCATCAGCAAGGGCATTGAAGATGAAATGTGGCTGGTCTTTCAGCATGACAATGATCCCAAACACACCGCCCGGGCAACGAAGGAGTGGCTTCATAAGAAGCATTTCAAGGTCCTGGAGTGGCCTAGCCAGTCTCCAGATCTCAACCCCATAGAAAACCTTTGGAGGGAGTTGAAAGTCAGTGTTGCGCAACGACAGCCCCAAAACATCACTGCTCTGCATGCAGGAATGGGCCAACATACCAGCAACAGTGTGTGACAACCTTGTGAAGACTTACAGAAAACGTTTGACCTCTGTCATTGCCAACAAAGGATATATAACAAAGTATTGAGATGAACTTTTGATATTGACCAAATACTTATTTTCCACCATAATTTGCAAATAAATTCTTTCCAAATCAGACAATGTGATTGTCTGGATTTGTTTCCACATTTTGTCTCTCATAGTTGAGGTATACCTATGATGAAAATTACAGGCCTCTCTCATCTTCTTAAGTGGGAGAACTTGCAAAATTGATGGCTGACTAAATACTTTTTTCCCCCACTGTAACTTGAATATTTGAAATCATGAACAAAAAAACAAAAAAACCGCACCTTACACCCCCAATGACTTGGGCACTCACCACCTCCTATGACCCAGACAAGTAGAGAAAAACAGACTCTCTTCACCGCCACACGATCAGGAATATGGAAATGGAAAACAAAAAACGTGACTACGCCCTGTCAAAAGGTGCACCATGCAGGCCAAAAGTAAAAGCGCGCCAGTCCACAAGAACTGCTCAGCTCAAAAAGGCCAGTATGTTCCGTAATAGCCACGAGCCCAAGCATCACTACACATAAGCAGACAGAATCACATAAACAGGATTAAAGGGACACTGAACCCAATTTTTTTCTTTTGTAATTCAAAAAGAGCATGCAATTTTAAGCAACTTTCTAATTTACTCCTATTATCAATTTTTCTTCGTTCTCTTGCTATCATTATTTGAAAAAGAAGGCATCTAAGCTTTTTTTTGGTTTCAGTACTCTGGACAGCACTTTTTTATATTGGTGGATGAATTTATCCACCAATCAGCAAGGACAACCCAGGTTGTTCACAAAAAATGGGCCGGCATCTAAACTTACATTTGTACATTTCAAATAAAGATACCAAGAGAATGAACAAAATTTGATAATAGGAGTAAATCAGAAAGTTGCTTAAAATTTCATGCTCAATCTGAATCACGAAAGAAACTTTTTGGGTACAGTGTCCCTTTAAAGTCCCCCACTGTTCAATAACCCCCCTCAGGAGATATTAACCCTTGATTCCATAAAGATAAAGGAATCCCAATGAGACCCTGTCTTCTTCATTTACAATACATCCCCACATTGAAAATGAAACGATCTTACCGGAATCTACGTCGTGGAACAGTAACACGGCCCTTCAAGTGTGACAGACAGTTGCGTTGCCTCTGGCATAGACTTGAGTGAAGAAAGCAGGTAGCGAAACTCGTCAACGCTGATTGCTTATGGAGCTGTTAATATGAGACTCTCCCTGCATCTCTAACTTCCATCCATGCTCTCACTGAAAGGCTGACAGGACTACTTAAAACTCCAGTCCCATTTCAAAAGAGTACTACCCTCCATAAGAGACTATCTTGAATCTTCTGACACTCCTCTGCCAACCTCCTGTGACGAAAGGCATAGAATGACTGGGGGATGAGGGAAGTGGGGGAGGTATTTAAGCCTTTAGCTGGGGTGTCTTTGCCTCTACCTGGTTGCCAGGTTCTGTATTTCCCAAAAGTAATGAATCCAGCTGTGGACTCTCCCCGTGCCAATAATGCAAATACAATATTTTTTTTTATACCCTTTGTGCAAGTAGAGCATACTGCCATCATTTATAGGGACATAAAACCTAAAATAGTTTTTTTGTGCTTCAGATAGAGAATACCATTTTAAACAACATTCCAATAAACTTCTATTAAAACATTTTCTTGTTATCCTTTGTTAAAAAGCAGGAAGGTAAGCTCAGAAGTGTACAGGTGTCAAGCATTATATGGCAGCAGTTTTGCAGCAATGTTATACATTAGAAAGAGCACTAAATTGCAGCACTATTTCCTGTCATATAGTGTTCCAGACCAATCTAGATATCTCTTCAACAAAGAACAAGAGAACCAAGCAAATTTGATAATAGAAGTAAACTGGAAATGGTTTTAAAATTATATCCTCTGTCTGAATCATTAAAGAAAACCACGGTTGTGCCAGTAGGAGCCTTGGTGGGACCTTTTTTGTGTACTACTTACAGCATTTTTGTTGCATCTAAAAAAAACATAATTTATGTAAGAATTTACCTGATAAATTCATTTCATGGTGGCGAGAGTCCACAAGCTAGTTACCGATGGGATATACATTCCTACCAGGAGCGGGCAAAGTTTCCCAAACCTCAAATGCCTATAAATACACCTCCCACCTCACTCATACCTCATTTTAACCTATAGCCAAGTTAGTGAGGTGTATAAGGAATAAAATCATAAAAAAGAGTAACAGGATAAATAATGTGCTTTATACCAAAAAAATAACCACAAAATAAAATAGGTGGGTCTTGTGGACTTTACCTGATAAATTAATTTATTTCATGGTGGCTAATGTTTTTTTTCATATAGGTGGCGAGAGTCCATGAGCTAGTTACTGATGGGATATAATAACCAAGATGTGGAAGTCCACAAGTAACTATAGAGGGAGGGATAAAATAAAAGCAGCTATTTTTGCTGAGAAATTAAATCCTGCCAAAAAAAGAAGTTTTCTTAAAAATTAAAAAACAAAACAAAAAATACACCTTAAATCATAGGCACTAGAATCAAACAGACAGCTGCCTGAAGAACCTTTCTACCAAAAGCTCCTTCCGAAGAAGCAAAAACATCAAAATGGTAAAATGTTGTAAGTAATTGCAAAGAAGACCAAGTGGCTGCTTTGCAGGTTTGATCAACTGAAGCTTCATTCTTGAAAGCCCAAGATGTGGCAAATGATCTTGTAGAATGAGCTGTATTTCGCTGAGGCTGAGACTGCCCCGCCTCTAAATCAGCTTTGTAAATCAGAAGTTTCAACCAAGAGGCTTTCTGACCTTTTCTGGAACCAGAAAAAAAAACAAAAAAACAAATAGACTAGAAGTCTTTCTGAATTCTTTAGTAGCCTCGCGTAATATTTCAAAGCTCTTACCACATCCAAAGAATGTAAAGACCTTTCAAGAGTATTCTTAGGATTAGGACACAAGGAAGGAACAATAATTTCCCTATTGATGTTAGAATTAACAACTTTAAGCAAGAAATTTTAAATTTAAAGGGACACTCAGGTTAAATTAAATTTGCATGATTCAGATACAGCATGTCATTTTAAACAACTTTCCAATTTACTTCCATTAAAAAAAAATGTGCACAGTATTTTATATTTACACTTTTTGAGTCACCAGATCCTACTGAGCATGTGCAAGAATTCACAGACTATACGTATATGCATTTGTGATTGGCTGATTGCTATCACATGGTACAGGGGGAGTGGAAATATACATAACTTTAAAATTTGTTATAAAAAAATCTACTACTCATTTGAAGTTCAGACTAAGTGCTATTGCACTGCCTTGTTATCTTGCATTTGTTGATTATGCAAATCTAATGTGTTGACTGGTCCTTTAAACTAAGTCCGCTTTATCTTGATGGAAAATCGGATAAGGAGACTCTCAAGAGAGAATAGACAATTCAGAAACTCTTCTAGCAGAAGAGATAGCCAAGAGAAAATACACTTTCCAAGAAAGTAGTTTAATGTCCAAAAGTATGCATAGGCTCAAAAGGAAGAGCCTACAAAGTCTTTAATACCAAATTTAGACTCCAAAGAGGAGAGATAGATTTAATAACAGGTTTGATATGAGTCAAAGCCTGCACGAAACAGTGATCATCAGGAAGATTAGCAATCTTTCTGTGAAATAAAACAGAAAGAGCAGAGATTTGTCGCTTCAAAGTATTGGCAGACAAACCTTGAAATATAGGGTTTTCCAAACCTTGTGATTTATTTTTCTTGAAATAGGCTTACAAAACTGTATCAGAGTGTCAATCAGAAAGTCAGAGAAACCCCTATGACTAAAGAGCAAGTGTTCAATTTCCATGTCTTCAAATTTAGAGACTTCTGATTCGGATGGAAAAACGGGCTTGAGACAGAAGGTCTGGTCTTAGATTAAGTGACCAAGGTTGGCAACTGGACATTCAGACAAGGTTTGCATACCAGAACCTGTGAGGCCATGCTGGTGCTATCAGAAACACATGCGATTGTTTCATTATGATCTTTGAGATCACTCTTGGAAGAAGAACCAGAGGTGGTAAAATTTAAGCAGGTTTGTAAAACCATGGAACTTTATTTCACCAAAGGATCACAGTATATAAAACAAGCAATGTTTCGGAAAAATCAATAACAGGAAATGCTACAATTTATACACCTGTAACAATAGTAACAACCAATCCTGGGTACATTGCTCACTAGTTCCCCCTAGTGTACGGGTGAGGAAACATGCTTATACTAAATGTATACAAAAAAGTTTAAAAGTATACTCAAATACGATTAAAATATACTATTCATTGTACATAATACAAAACATAATAATAAAGAGCCTAAATGATAAAAAAACTGATCAAATACATATACAAAATGAACACAAAACTGCAATACAGTGTCATAGAAACACAGATAAACCCAATTCCTTGTTCATACCCAGCAGTTGCATACAATCTAGTTTGTGGATCCAAAAAGCCTCTTGTTTTAAGGAGATTCTCCCTGTCCCCTCCCCTACGTGAACAGGGTATATGGTCTATGTCCTGGAATCGTAACTGACTTATATTATGCCCATATTTAAAAAAAAATGAGCAGAGACTGGGGAGGGGGCTTCCTTTTTTTTTTTTCTTAAATAAGGCTTTATTGATGTAAAATTAACATTACAGTAAATACAGTCAAAGGTTGATTA
This sequence comes from Bombina bombina, assembly GCF_027579735.1. Taxonomy (NCBI): domain Eukaryota; kingdom Metazoa; phylum Chordata; class Amphibia; order Anura; family Bombinatoridae; genus Bombina; species Bombina bombina. Next base: position 291,060,524 of record NC_069503.1, on the reverse strand, counting down.
ACATTGTATACATTGTCCAACATCCATATGTTATGACAACCAGTCTATAGTTACATCAAGATGAAATATCAGAAGGTCTCAATACTAATATTTGTCGTGACTGTCGTCGCAGAGTCCTGTGATCTATGAGACCTTCTTAACCTGTTTACAATTTTCCAATATTTTCTTGTAGTATATCAATCTTTCTAGAGCTTACACAGAGGGCGCTACATTTTTATCAAGTCTTTGTGTTCTGGGGAGAGGCTATACATCCTACATTATCTATCAAGTGCTTAATCATTGGGAGAAATGCTTATGTTAGGGCAAGGAAAGAGAGAATCAGGAGGAGGACAAGAAAGAAAGGGAAAGAGAGGGAGAGAGAAAAAACAAACAAAAAAAACCCAGGTATGTCTCCAGCAGGTCCGCTAGATTGTTTTGTTCCAGATTGCCAACATGTACTCATGAGTGTCTAGTTTGTGGATTTTACTATAATGAAATCTTTCTAATGTGAGTAACTCTTGAGACCTGTAGTCTCCAATTCTGTGCTGATGGTATATTTTGAGACTTCCATCTCATGGGGATAAGTTTCTTCGCCCCCGTCAACATAATCAACAGGAGAGCCAATTTGGCTTTGTCTTTTATTTTGGGTAGAGCGCAGAATAACAGACTTTCAGGGAGTTGTGGGATTTGCATTTGTAAAATGTCTGAGATTAGAGAGAAAACTTCTGACCAAAGGGGTTGTAGTTTCGGGCAGAACCACCATATGTAGAGAAGTGACCCTTCGTCTCTGCATCCTCTCCAGCAGGTTTCGCTCAGGGAAGGGAATATTTTATGGTGCATTGAGGGGGTAAGATACCATCTGCACAGAAAGTTCAGGTGGATTTCTTGGATGGTGGCTGATACTGAGGAGCGTTTTGTTAATTGAAAGAATTTCATCCAAGATTCAAAATCGATATCTTGGGACAATTCTTTGTTCCAGGCAAGGGTATATGACGGGAGAGTTGTAGTGTCTACTGTGGAAGCAAGTTTATATACAGTAAAAGGGATATCAAGTGTTTAGGGGTGGCCGACAAGGTGCACAATTTTTCAAATTGTGTAGGTTTCCTTCCTAGATCTTTTTTATATTTATGATGAGAGATATAGTGAAGAAGTTGATTATAGTTCAGACATGAGGAGAAAATCTCCCCTTATGCTTCTTTTAATTGTGCATGTGTTTTAAAGAGTTGTTTCTCAATAACAGATTGGATAGAGCCAGCTTTTAGGCTATATGGGTGTTTGATACGGTGGCTTAGTCTACAATATGGAAGAGCCTTATTTTCAATGATCGGGGTTAGAGGAGAATATTTGGATGAGATGTGGGTGGAAGTTGCTATTGTCTTATCCCACTCGGCTAGAGTGTTAGCTGTTATTGTATATTTAGGTAGATTTTTGGGTCTATCAGGTGGAGGGGACCACGCCAGGGTACCCATGTTATTTACTGAGAAGATTTGACGGTCTAGGTGTACCCATGCCTTAGCGACGGTGTTATGGGACCATTCAACAATATGTTGTAAAATTATTGCTTTTCTGTATGCATTTAAATTTGGGAGTCCCAAACCTCCCCTGTCTCTCGTCAGTTACCTAGTCCTCCTCTGGATTCTTGGTTTAATGTCTGACCATATGTATTGGTCTATAATTTTCTGTAGCTGACTAAGGTAACCCCCTTGTAGGGGGATGGGTAGTGCTTGCAGTACATATAATATTCATGGGAAAATATTCATCTTGATAACCCCTACCCTCCCCAGTCAGGATAACTGTTTATTTTTCCATATTGATAGGTCTCTCTCTATATAATTTTTCAAGGGAATGAAGTTATGTTTAAAGAGATCTAGCGGCGAGGGTGTTAGGTGAATTCCTAGGTATTTCAACTTGTTTTGGGCGATGGATATGTGGTGTTTTTTTTAAGCAATTGTATGTGTTGATTTGGAGTGCTGATATTTAGAAGTTCTGACTTATTGAGATTTAAAAGGAAGTTGGAAACCTCCCCGTAGGCTGCCAGTTCCCTTAGCAACTCAGGTATAGATGTTTCAGCCTCTGTTAGTGTAAAAAGAATATCGTCTGCGTACAAAGCTTGTTTATACTCCGTGTCGCCCACTACTATTCCCTTAATTTGAGTGTTGAGCCTAATTTTTTGAGCTAGGACTTCAATAGAAATTGCAAACAGCAGTGGTGATAGTGAACAGCCCTGCCGTGTACCATTGCTAATGTGGAAGCTGTCGGAGAGCATACCGTTAACCCTAATCCTAGCGTTTGGCCTGGAGTAAAGTGCCATGGTCATATTTAGAAAAGCTTCTGGGATCCCCATCTCGCTCATCGCCCTTCGTAGGAAAGGCCATCCCACCCTATCGAAGGCCTTCTCCACATTTGTGGAGAATAGCACCATCGGGGTATTGGATACTTTTGCGTGATAAATTAGTTGGATAACTTTAGTGGTATTGTCCCTGGACTCTCTCCCGGGTACAAAACCAACCTGGTCATTGCATATTAGCCCTGGAAGGTATTTATTAAGCCTATTGGCAAGGATCCTGGCTAACACTTTCATGTCATTAGTTATCTCCGGGAGATGCGCATTGTCATTATTTGACTGGTTGCAGTCTATATTATATAGTTTGCTGAAATAGTTTCGAAAGGTAGAGGCAATTTTGACACTATCTTTAACAATAAGGTTATCAGGCGTCGAGATTGAGTGTATGTACGTACTTAGTTGTTTCCTATGGATATTTCTGACTAGCATCTTACCAGGTTTATTACCCCCCCCCCCTCAAAATAGTATTGTTTAAGGGATAAAGCATTGCGCTGGTGGATCTCTGTTACATATTGTCTAAATACCAACCTCGTGTCAAGGAGTCTATTTTTTATTGTTTCGTTAGTAGGGTCTTTTTTATGATCTACCTCCAGGGTAACATTGGATGTGTTTTACTCTGGCTAGCCTGTTGAGCTTGGACTTGTGTTTAATGAGTAGAACTCTAACAACCGATTTGTGTGCTTCCCATTCAGTGAGATGGGATGTTGTGGAGTGTGAATTAATTTCAAAATATTGGTTAGTTGTTTCTGGATGTCTTTGTTATTAAATAGTTGTCTAGTAAAGTGTCATCTAGCCTCCAGAGTCTGGAAGAGACCGGGACATCAGGCCATAAGACCCGACAAGAGACAGGGGCATGGTCAGTCCATGTAATAGACCCAATTTTGCAGGTGTTGGTGATTGCAAGGCCATGAGAGTCGGTAAATATGTGGTCTATTCTTGTATAACACTTATGAGGGTTGGAATAAAAAGTGTAGTCCCTACCTGAGGGGTGTAGCGTCCTCCAAATGTCGTGGAGATTTAGATTGTTCAGGGTGGTCTTAATGGATTTCAGGACAGATTTAGGAGTGCTAGAGAGTCCCCTAGAGGAGTCCAAGACCGGGTCTAATGAGAGGTAAAAGTCTCCCGCTAAGTAATTCCCTGTGAGTGGTCAAGAAGTAAGTTAGCTATTTAAAAAAAAAAAAAAAAAAAAAAAAAAAACGCTTAGGCCTGGTTTGGTGCATAAATGTTCAGGAGTGTAATGTAGTGGCCGTAGAGCATACCCTTTAGAAGGAGAAATCATCCTTCAGGGTCTCTTTCAGTGTGGGATATTTGAATTGGTAGTGTTTTATGGAAGAGTATTCCAACTCCGGCCTTTTTGTGAGGACCAGATGCGAAGAAGGCTGTAAAGTATTGTGTGTTGTGCCATTTAGGTTCTCTACCTTTTTGGAAGTGTTTCTTGTAGCATCAGTATGTGACTATTTAGTTTGTTAAGATCTCGAAATGCTATGGAGCCCTTCCCGGGATTGTTAAGGCCTTTTGCGTTTATGGTGGTTAGTTGTATAGAGTGATCCTGGAACCTGCTGGTTTTAGAAATCATGTTAGCTGTAAAGAGGAGAAAAAAAAAAAAAAAAGGAGGGGGAGAGGGATTAGAGAGAAAAAGAGAAAGGAGGGAAACCCTTAAAATAAGGGATATAGATAGAGAAAGAGAACAAAAACAGAAAGATGACTCTTGGTAATAAATTGACAGTGTTTGGAAATAACCTTAGTACAACACCCTGTTTCCTGAAATAAAACATGAGAAAAACCCTTAACAATTCAAGCTGGGGAGAATGTCCAGTGGCAGGCCTTTTCACCTGCTCTACTCAGCTACCTGCTGAATCATATCTGGTCAGCGTCACTAATGCGACCTTGAAGCAAAAAGGATACTAGTAGGTGTCGCACCAGCCCCCATGAGGGCAAGGCAATGTTCATGCATTCGTCGCTAGTCCCTGGGTAGAGGGTGAAGTTGATGGTGTCCCCTCTATGGGAGCTTCAGTCATGGCTTCGTTGTTGCCAGGTAGCGATGAAAGGTCTTTGTAGAACAGTTGGGGATCCATTCCAGGCCTGTATCTAAACATCTTATTATGATGAGTGGCTATCATGCATACCGAAAGGTCGGTGAATATTTGTATTTCTTCTCCTACATGGAGGATGGGGTGTTTGGATCTGGCACATTTTAAAAGTTCCTCCTTGTCCTTTTTCTATGTCAGAGGGCTATGCTATTTGCATTTTTACCCATTCCTGAAACTGTCATAAGGAAATTGATAATTTTGCTTTATATGTTTTTTCTTTTACATTTTGCAAGATGTCTCAATCTGATCCTATCTCAGAAGTATCTGTTGGAACTTTACTGCCTGACGGTTCTACCAACTTTGCTGATCGGTTCTACCAAAGTTAAGTGCATTTGTTATAAACTTGTGGAGATTATATCTCCGAATGTCATTTGTAATAGTTGTCATGATAAACTTTTACATGCAGATAATGTGTCCATCAGTAATAGTACATTGCAGGTTGCAGTTCCTTCAACTTCAAATGTACATGATATACCTAGGAATTTTAAAGAATTTGTTACTGATTCTATTCAGAAGGCTCTGTCTGCTTTTCCGTCTTCTAATAAACGTAAAAGGTCTTTTAAAACTTCTCATAAGGTTGATGAAATTTCAAATGACCGACAACATACTGAATTATCCTCCTCTGATTCAGAAGATCCTTCCTCAGATATTGACACTGACAAATCTACTTATTTAAAATGAAGTATATTCGTTCTTTGTTAAAAGAAGCGTTAATTACTTTGGATATTGAGGAAACTAGTCCTCTTGACATTAAAACTAGTAAACGTTTAAATTCTGTTTTTAAACCTCCTGTGGTTACTCCAGAGGTTTTTCCTATTCCTGATGCTATTTCTGATATGATTTCTAAGGAATGGAATAAGCTGGGTACTTCTTTTATTCCTTCTTCAAGGTTTAAAAAAAATGGTATTCTTTACCAGCAATTTCAATTGAGTTTTGGGGAAAAATCCCCAAAGTTGATGGGGCTATTTCTACTCTTGCTAAACGTACCACTATTCCTATGGAAGATAGTACTTCTTTTAAATATCCTTTAGATAGGAAACTTGAATCTTATCTAAGGAAAGCCTATTTATATTCAGGTCATCTTCTCAGGCCTGCAATTTCTTTGGCTGATGTTTGTGGTTGGAGAATTTAGCGCAACAAGAATTGGATTCTGATGTATTTAGCATTGTTTGCTTACTGCAACATTCTAATCATTTTATTTGTGATGCCATTTTTGATTTTATCAAAATTGATGTTAGGTCCATGTCTTTAGCTATTTTAGCTAGAAGAGCTTTGTGGCTTAAATCTTGGAATGCTGATATGACATCTAAATCTAGATTACTATCTCTTTCTTTCCAAGGTAATAATTTATTTGGTTCTCAGTTGGATTCTATTATTTCAACTGTTACTGGGGGGGAAGGGAGTTGTTTTGCCTCAGGATAAAAAAACCTAAGGGTAAATCTAAGGCTTCTAACCGTTTTCGTTCCTTTCGTCAAAATAAAGAACAAAAACTAATCCTTCCCCCAAAGGAATCTGTTTCCAATTGGAAGCCTTCCTCAAATTAGAATAAATCCAAGCCATTTAAGAAACCAAAGTCAGCCCCTAAGTCCGCATGAAGGTGCAGCCCTCATTCCAGCTTAGCTGGTAGGGGGCAGATTAAGGTTTTTCAAGGATGTTTGGATAAATTCTGTCCAAAATCATTGGATTCAGAACATTGTCTCTCAGGGGTATCGAATAGGATTCAGAGTAAGACCTCCTGTGAGAAGATTTTTTCTCTCACACATCCCAGCAAATCCAGTAAAAGCTCAGGCTTTCCTGAAGTGTGTTTCAGACCTGGAGTTATCTGGGGTTATCATGCCAGTTCCTTTTCAGGAACAGGGTCTGGGGTTTTATTCAACTCTATTCATTGTCCCAAAGAAGGAAAATTTATTCAGACCAGTTCTGGATCTGAAAATTTTGAATCGTTATGTAAGATTACCAACTTTCAAAATGGTAACTATAACGACTATTCTGCCTTTTGTTCAGCAATGACATATGTCCACAATAGACTTGCAGGATGCATACCTTCATATTCTGATTAATCCAGATCATTATCAGTTCCTGAGATTCTCTTTTCTAGACAAGCATTACCAATGTGTTGCTCTTCCATTTGGCCTAGCAACAGCTCCAAGAATCTTTTCAAAGGTTCTCGGTGCCCTGCTCTCTGTAACCAGAGAGCAGGGGAATTGCGATGTTTCCTTATTTGGACGATATCTGGGTACTAGCTCAGTCTTTACGTTCTGCAGAATCTCACACGAATTAACTAGTGTTGTTTCTTCGGAAACATGGTTGGAGGATCAATTTACAAAAGAGTTTCTTGATTCCTCAGACAAGGGTCACCTTTTTAGGTTTCCAGATAGATTCAGTGTCCATGACACTGTCTCTAACAGACAAGAGACGTTTAAAATTGGTTGCAGCCTGTCGGCACCTTCAGTCTCAGTCATTCCCTTCAGTGACTATGTGCATGGAAGTTTTAGGTCTCTTGACTGCAGCTTTGGACGCGATCCCCTTTGCTCGTTTTCACATGAGACCTCTCCAGTTTTGTATGCTGAATCAATGGTGCAGGGATTATATAAAGATTCTATAAGAGTAGGGGGCGCCCTAAATTACAATTGTAACAATGGTAAGGAGTAATACTATAAGGTGTAATAATCTAGTATACAATTTTCTAGCAATCAGAACAGGATAATCAAATGTCAAATACAATAGAGGAGAAAAAAGAAAAAAAAAAAAAAAAAAAAAAAAAAAAAAAAAATTATTAATAAATAAAGATTTATAATGCCACAACAAATCGTGTGACACTCTATTCAACAAGTGAGCGACACTTGATATTAATTGTAACAGTTCAGGTTACTTAGTAGAAAGTCACTGTGTGGAGAACAGATATTATAGAGGCAGCAATCTGTAAAGAATCCGGCCGGGATCCCAAGAAGATGATCTACAAAACATAAAAAAGACAGATGCGCCACATGGCCCAATATTGTATGTTCAGCGGGGTAGATATATTCTAGTGGTGTCAATATTAACTCACAATCTAGGGAGCACTTCAGTTAGTGCAGCAGGAGCAGTCTGGGATCAATCACAGTCACCCAGCAGACCGACCTCTAGGGCAAAAAGTATGGTTCTGTAGTGGAGATACAAGCAAAAACAAAAGTGCCTATATGGCCTAGTACTGTTTGAACCAGAGGATGGTGTTCTGTGTATTTGAAAATATACTCACAATTTGTATAGCATCTTTATTGATGCTAGTCAGGCAGGAAGGGATCAATGCAGTCACCCAACAGACTATGGCAGGTTTTTACAGCAGGCAGAGCCGCAGAGCTCTCAAGAATCAGGTTAGGTCCAAATGATACACAATAGCAAGTGTTTAAATAAAAAGTTGGTACTTTACTAGATAAAACCAATAAAAACAAGCGACGCGTTTCTCAGTCTCAGACTGTTTCCTCAGGCTTAATAAAATAGTTTACAAACACTTGCTTTATATACCTAACCAAACTAATTACCACAATTGACACCACTTGTTGTGGGTGTGGTCTATGACATCATTAGTATCCTAGCTGCAGAGATATTTTGACAACAACAATGTCTACATATACCCAATTTGTATGTTCTAAATCACACAATATAAATATACATTGTAACATACAATGCATAAATTCATCACAGATGGTTTATACAATACAAATATATATAAAAACAATTTGCATGTTTTTTTGTGAAGCAGACCAAAAACAATTGTGACTTGTGATGGATGAATTAGTCATAAATCAAAATTCATTATATACAAAACTCTCTGACGTGGTGGTTAAATCACCAGCATTTAATTCAAGGGGCTTCTTTTGTTCAGCCAACCTTGACTGTGATCACAACAGATACAAGTATTTCAGGTTGGGGAGCTGTTTGGGGATCTCTGACAGCACAAGGGGTTTGGAAATCTCAAGAGGCGAGATTACCAATAAATATTTTAGAACTCCGTGCAATTCTCATAGCTCTTCAGTTTTGGCCTCTGTTAAAGAGAGAACCATTAATTTGTTTTCAGACAGACAATATCACAACAGTGGCATATGTCAATCATCAGGGTGGGACTCACAGTCCCCAAGCTATGAAAGAAGTATCTCGGAATCCAGCTCCTGTCTATTCTCTGCGGTGCATATCCCAGGTGTAGACAATTGGGAGGCGGATTATCTCAGCCGTCAGACTTTACATCCGGGGGACTGGTCTCTCCATCCAGATATGTTTTCTCAGATTGTTCAGATGTGGGGTTTTCCAGAGATAGATCTAATGGCCTCTCATCTAAACAAGAAACTTCCCAGGTACCTGTCCAGGTCCAGGGATTTTCAGGCGGAAGCAATGGATGCATTGACACTTCCTTGGTGTTATCAACCTGCTTATATTTTCCCGCTTCTAGTTCTTCTTCCAAGAGTGATCTCCAAAATCATCATGGAACAATCGTTTGTGTTGCTGGTGGCTCCAGCATGGCCTCACAGGTTTTGGTATGCGGATCTTGTTCGGATGTCCAGTTGCCAACCTTGGCCACTTCCGTTAAGCCCGGACCTATTGTCTCAAGGTCCGTTTTTCCCATCAGGATCTCAAATCATTAAATTTGAAGGTGTGGAAATTGAACGCCTAGTGCTAAGTCATAGAGGTTTCTCTGACTCAGTGATTAATACTATGTTACAAGCTCGTAAATCTGTCTCTAGAAATATTTATTATCGAGTTTGGAAGACTTACATTTCATGGTGTTCTTCTCATAAATTTTCTTGGCATTCTTTTAGAATTCTTAGAATTTTACAGTTTCTTCAGGATGGTTTCGATAAGGGTTTGTCTGCAAGTTCTTTGAAGGGACAAATCTCTGCTCTTTCTGTGTTATTTCACAGAAAGATTGCCAAACTTCCTGATATTCACTGTTTTGTACAGGCTTTGGTTCGTATCAAGCCTGTCATTAAATCAATCTCTCCTCTGAGTCTTAATTTGGTTTTGAGGGCTTTACAGGCTCCTCCATTTGAGCCTATGCATTCTTTGGACATTAAACTACTTTCTTGGAAAGTGTTGTTCCCTTTGGCCATCTCTTATGCTAGAAGAGTTTCTGAGCTATCTGCCCTTTCTTGTGAGTCTCCTTTTCATCAGGAAAAGGCGGTTTTGCAGACTTCATTTAAATTTTTACCTAAGGTTGTGAATTCTAACAACATTAGTAGAGAAATTGTTGTCCCTTCCTTGTGTCCTAATCCTAAGAATTCTTTGGAAAGATCCTTACATTCTTTGGATGTGGTGAGAGCTTTGAAATATTATGTTGAAGCTACTAAAGATTTCAGAAAGACTTCTAGTCTATTTGTTATATTCTCTGGTTCTAGGAAAGATCAGAAGGCTTCTGCTATTTCCTTGGCTACTTGGTTAAAGCATTTGATTCATCAAGCTTATTTGGAGTCGGGTCAGGTCCCGCCTCAGAGAATTACAGCTCATTCTACTAGATCAGTCTCCACTTCGTGGGCTTTTAAGAATGAAGCTTCAGTTGATCAGATTTGCAAAGCGGCGACTTGGTCCTCTTTGCATACATTTACTAAATTCTACCATTTTGATGTATTTGCTTCTTCAGAAGCAGTTTTTGGTAGAAAAGTTCTTCAGGCAGCTGTTTCAGTTTGATTCTTCTGCTTATGATTTAAGTTTTTCTTGTCATTAAAGAATAAACTTATAATTTGGGTTGTGGATTATTTTTTCAGCGGATAATGGCTGTTCTTTATTTTTTATCCCTCCCTCTCTAGTGACTCTAGCGTGGAGTTACACATCTTGGGTATTGATATCCCATACGTCACTAGCTCATGGACTCTTGCCAATTACATGAAAGAAAACAATTTATGTAAGAATTTACCTGATAAATTAATTTCTTTCATATTGGCAAGAGTCCATGAGGCCCACCCTTTTTTGGTGGTTATGATTTTTTTGTATAAAGCACAATTATTTCCAAATTCCTTTGTTGATGCTTTTTACTCCTTTCTTTATTGCCCCACTACTTGGCTATTCGTTAAACTGAATTGAGGGGTGTATTTATAGGCATTTTGAGGTTTGGGAAACTTTGCCCCTCCTGGTAGGATTGTATATCCCATACGTCACTAGCTCATGGACTCTTGCCAATATGAAAGAAATGAATTTATCAGGTAAATTCTTACATAAATTATGTTTTTGTCAGTGGGCTTCATGTACAAATCCGTACAGAGCCTACCATCCTTCATGTATACAGTAGTATCAAAAAAGCTGATTCTTTTGCTCACTGGCCGTAAGGGTAAATTTAATCAAATTGGTACTCAAATTAACATCCTGCACAAATTCTTCCAGGGTTCCAATGTCGCCATAACACACACCGAACACATCATCAATGTAGCGCCACCAAGTGGCTGCATACTTGATGAATAATTCATTCTCAAACAAATTTCTCCTCATAGATGTTCATGTAAATGTTTGCGTATGTGGGGGCGACATTGGAACCCATGGCAGTACCTTGTCTCTGTAAGTAGTATGTATCCTGGAACATGGAATAATTAAAAGTACAAAACTATCCTAAGAAGTTTAGGGGCTTTTTTTACTTGTAATACCATATATGCTGTTTATTTGATCAAGTGTCCATGTGGGGTCATTTACATCACAGAGACTACCCGTAAGGTTAGAGACAGGATCAATTAACACAAGAGCAATTCAAAAATAAGGAAGCCCCAGTCTCTGCTCATTTTTTTAAATTATGGGCATAATATAAGTCAGTTACGATTCCAGGTCATAGACCATATACCCTGTTCACGTAGGGGAGGGGACAAGGAGAATCTCCTTTAAAAAAATAAATTAAAAAAAGGCGTGTTTTGGATCCACAAACTAGATTGTATGCAACCGCTGGGTATGAACAAGGAATTGGATTTATCTGCATTTCTATGACACTGTATTGCAGCTCTGTGTTCATTTTGTATATGTATTTGATCAGTTTTTATCATTTAGGCTCTTTAATTTTAATAGTATTTGAGTATACTTTTAAACTTTTGTATTAATTTGGTTCAAGCATGTTTCCTCACCTGTACACTAGGGGGAACTAGTGAGCAATGTACCCAGGATTGGTTGTTATAGGTGTATAAATTGTAGCATTTCCTGTTACTGATCAGGCATGACTAAGGATTGAATTTTCCGAAACGTTGTTTGTTTTATATGCTGTGACCCTTTGGTGAAATAAAAGTAATTTTAACCTGAGAGGTGCTGCTGGAAATTCTTGTTTTCAGTATTGGAGGATTTTGCAGCGTTTTAGCTACAGCCTGCACTCCCACAGGATGGTGCTGTATTCTATTCCGTTTGTAAAACCATGGAACTGCCTAAGCATCCATCAATTCCGCCTGAGTATCCCTGGACCTGGAGAGGTATCTGGGAAGTTTCTTGTTTAGATGCGAGGCCATCAGATCTTTGTCTGGAAGACCCCACATCTGCACAATCTGATAGAACACATCTGAATGGAGAGACCACTCCCCCGGATGTAGAGTCTGTCAGAGTATGGCTGAGTGCATTGGATATCACATCATTTAATATCTCGTTTAGCTAATCTCTACTATGAATTGATTTAGCTGGATTGTGAACAAACGCTGGAATGGGCGATATCAACCCCTCCCTTTTTGTTTTGAAACACAGACTTGTAGAACAAAAGAAATAGACAGGACTTCTAAAAGAACAAACATTGGTCCCAAACTATAAGAGATAATGTCACATCTCAAGAGCCTTTGATCACGGGCTCAGAAGAGGTAATTTCTAATGAATTATTGTTGTATAGCCTTCCCAGGTTGAAATCTCTAAATTAATTTAGCCTAAGAAATTAATTACTTATATCACAGAAACCCCTGTGGATAGGCAGCCGAAAAGGTCTACAATTTGAGATATAATATCTGAAACTTATAATATATTGGATAAATATCTGCTGTATTGAATAAGTAGCTGTATAGTCAATTAAAAATATCTAACCAATTTATTTCAAAATAAATACATTTTGCTTTGTTTTCCAGAAACCTAATAAGCCTTACAGGGAAGAACCTGGTGTGAAAATGAGGTTTCTAAATAAGAAAGATATACATATACTTATTGTTGGTTTTATACTATAAATCCTTTCATAGAAAATATGAATTTTAAACACATTTTTAAAATACTATAACGTAGTATATCATGTTTGGTATGTAAATACTCAGGGTGAATAGTATTATATAACCCCATACATATGGAACATATGATTTATTAATACTGGAAATTGTAGGTGTATCTGATAAACATTTTAAGGTGAGATATTAAACTGTAGCAGTATTGATGGTGAGACTGCATTTCTGGTTGTCTGCTGCCACCAATAGTTCAAAAATGGTATTGTAACCAAAAGGTATTTGACTGCTCAGGGAGGCGTTTCCCAAATAACCAATGATATGTTCAGCTTCGAGGGCCTATCAAACTCTCGTGGGAATGATTAAATAAAATAAGGAGGGATTTATCTTGAATAAGAACCTGCGCACACTACACAAAAGGTCAGACTCAAAGAAGCATAACTTTTGGAGAAAGAGAAAAACGCAGGTTTTGTGCCAAGTATATTCTCTGCCATTTTGGGACACTTTCTTGAGAATAGAAAGATAGCAATTTTGAGGCCTGTATCCTTGCAATAGTGGACTAAATTCTTGTTAGATGACCCACAATAAATTCTGGAAGCTGAACACTCATTTGGTTATGTGTTAAAGTATACACAATTCTTAAGTATATATAATATTTAAATTAAAAAAGGTATTCTAAAGCTAGTTAGATTGCAGCTGGTAATTTAAAGAGCATATTTGGCGTTTTAAGTGTATACCCATAGTCCTCTGTAGTTTAGAACTAGTCACATTAATGCTAAATAATTTTATTTGCTAGAAAAGAATTTATATTTATAAATTAGTTTTACCATTGTGAAATGTCATTGGTTATTGTAGTTAAATTCCTCTGGTGTATTAAGTTATTTGTAGCTATTGTGATATATTTTAAAACTTGTAGGGTGGTTAAATAAGAGGCTAACTCAGCTCAGATTAATTGGCTAACTACAGACTGTGCTGGGATTCTCATGTGTGGTGCTTATTGTAAGTAAGGTTCATTTTAGAGATATATTTTGGTTTACTTTGTAAAGAATATTTTTTTGTATATTATTTTTATTGAAAGTTTTGTATAAATACATTAACAATAAGGCAAACAAGAGAAAAAAAAAATCTACTTTCCTAGAAGTGAAAGGAATAGATAGGTGTGACAATACCATATTACATAACATAGTGATCTAGAGTCTTTTCCATGATGCATCTGGCTTAAAGTCTCTTCTCACATAGTCGCTGTATCTCTGGGAGGCTCAGAGTCTCTAAATTAACCTGTGGAGCATAAAAGCTTTCCCAATTTTCAACAGAGGGAGGACATCAGGTATTTGATACCCATTACGTTTATGTTGTAGTCTTGGTTATGATTTATCCAATTAATGGTATTTTGTCATCCACCTTATAAAAGGACATTTAATGAGGAAAAGGAAAGAAAAAAAAGCAAAGAAGAGACAGGTGGGGGGTGAGGGGGACAGGGAAACAGTTATGAACAATGCGGTTCTATATCCCTTTTGGTTAGTATTGTTGTCTCAAGGGCATGTTATGAATTCTGTTAGCTGTATTTCAAGGATTGTAAAGAATATTTTAACAGAATAAGCGTGTATAATTGATTCATAATTTAGGTTTCTACATAAATATAATTCAATGTGTATATAAAGCTAATTTCAATTGTTTCGTATATACATTTTAATTGGAGGTTATTTTAAATACTAATAATAAATTATATTGTAACCCTGGTATATACCAACAAGTCTGACGGCTGAGATGATCCGCTTCCCCAATTGTCTACACCTGGTATATGAATCGCAGTGATGAGAGTGAGAAAGTGAGAGAGAGAGAGATACGAGTGTTGGGATTTAAGTACATCAGTTGTGATATTTGAGCATAATCCCTGCACCATTGGTGCAGTATGCAAAGCTGTAGAGGTCTCATATGAAAACGAGCAAAAGGGATCGTGTCCGATGCTGCAATCATGAGACCTAAAACTTCCATACACATAGCCACTGAAGGGAATGAAAGACTGAAGGTTTAGACAACCTGAAACCAATCTCAAACGTCTCTTTTCTATTAGGGATAGAGTCATGGACACTGAATCTATCTGGAAACCTAAAAAGGTGACCTTTGTCTGAGGAATCAAGAAACTCTTTGGTAAAATTGATCCTCCAACCATGTATTTGAAGAAACAGCAGAAGTTGTTTTGTGTGAGATTCTGCTAGATGAAAAGAATGAGCTAGTACCAAGATATCGTCCACATAAGGAAACACCACAAAATACCATGCTCTCTGATTACAGATAGAAGGCACATAGAACTCTCGAGAATATTCTTGGTGCTGTTGCAAGGCCAAACGAAAAAGCGACAAATTGGTAATGCTTGTTTAGAAAAGAGAATCTCAGAAATAGATAGTGATCTGGATGAATCGGAATGTAAAGGTCAGCATCTTCTAAGTCTATTGTGGACATGAAGTAACCTTGCTGAACAAAAGGCAGAATAGGCTAATAGTTTCCATGCCACGTCGCATTGAGGCAGTAATTGCTGCAAAAGGGTCCCAAACCAAGTACTGAGTACATACAGTATGCATGCTTATACTTTTCAGAGGTCCAATATTGTTCTATGTACAATCTTTGTTTTATTGATTGCATGTAATATTCTAATTTTCTGAGGTTTTCATGAGCTGTAAGCCATAATCATCACAATTATGACAAATCACGGCTTGAACTATCTTGCTTTGCATGTAATGAGTCTCATATGTTAGTTTCTCTTGTAAGGTGTATCCAGTCCACGGATCATCCATTACTTGTGGGATATTCTCATTCCCAACAGGAAGTTGCAAGAGGACACCCACAGCAGAGCTGTAATATAGCTCCTCCCCTAACTGTCATAGCCAGTCATTCTCTTGCAACTCTCAACAAGCAAGGACGTTGTAGGAGAGAGTGGTTAAATATAGCTAGTTTATTTTCTTCAATCAAAAGTTTGTTATTTTTAAATAGTACCGGAGTTGTGCTATTTTATCTCAGGCAGTAAATAGAAGAAGAATCTGCCTGAGGTTTCTATGATCTTAGCAGGTTGTAACTAAGATCCATTGCTGTTCTCATATATGAGGGGATTACACAGATGAGGTAACTTCAGTGAGAGAATGGCGTGCAGTTTATTCTGCTATCAGGTATGTGCAGTTATAATTTTTTCTAGAGATGGAAAACACTAGAAAATGCTGCTGATACCGGATTAATGTAAGTTAAGCCTGAATACAGTGATTTAATAACGACTGGTATCATGCTTACTCCCAGGGGTAATACCCTTATGATATTGCAATATAAAACGTTTGCTGGCATGTTTAATCGTTTTTATATATGCTTTGGTGATAAAACTTTATTGGGGCCTAGTTTTTTTCCACATGGCTGGCTTAAATTTTGACTAGAAACAATTTCCACTGTTGTAGTATAAAAGTTACAGTTGGTGCAGTTAAAATTACAAACTGTGACATTCAGCTTCCCTCAAAGGCCCTCTGAATGCTATAGGACATCTCTAAAGGGCCCAAAGGCTTTCCAAAGTCGTTTATTTGGGAAGGTAGGGCTACAGCTTGCTGTGGCAGTTGGTTGTGACTGTTAAAAAACGTCTATTTCATTTTTTTGATCCGTTTTTTTTGCAAGTGGGTGCAATGCTCTGTTAGCATATTATACACACTGTAAAAATTTCGTTTGATTTACTGCATTTTTTCACTGTTTTTCAAATTCTGACAAAATTTGTTTCTCTTAAAGGCACAGTACCGTTTTTTTATATTTGCTTGTTAACTTGATTTAAAGTGTTTTCCAAGCTTGCTAGTCTCATTGCTATTCTGTATAAACATGTCTGACATAGAAGAAACTCCTTGTTTATTATGTTTAAAAGCCATGGTGGAACCCCCTCTTATAATGTGTACCAAATGTACTGATTTCATTTTATGCAATAAAGATCATTTTCTGTCTTTAAAAAATTTATCACCAGAGGAATCTGACGAGGGGGAAGTTATGCCGACTAACTTTCCCCATGTGTCAGACCCTTTGACTCCCGCATAAGGGACTCACGCTCAAATGGCGCCAAATACATCTAGGGCGCCCATAGCGTTTACTTTACAAGATATGGCGGCAGTCATGGATAATACACTGTCAGCGGTGTTACGGTACCAACAGTGTACCAAGGGTTAATACCAGATGAACAATGTCCTGCATACAGAATCAGCACTTCACAACCTTGATCAGTTTCCCTGCAAACATGAGACCAAGCTCCACATTTCAGGTTTAAAACAGAATGACTACTTTATTTGAAGACAGCACACAGATTTATACACCCTGGCTTCAGGTTACAGAGGGCATTGGTTTAACAGTAAAGCAAACATATGAACAATGCATCAAACCTCTAACAATTGTCTATTCACAGGTAAAACAGATTAACATATTACGTTAATTAACTAGGGAAGAACGTTTACTCAGACAATCTGATGTTGGGCAGTCTAGTTAACATAATCACACAAGGACACAATCAGTTTACCCAGTCAGACTCCTGAGACACAATCAGATCTGAAACATACATAGAATACATCTTATTACAGAATATAGGAACAGTTCTTATTAGCTATAAAGTCTTTTATGCCCACTTGGCTTATAGAGTCACAATTGCTCCCACAAGGGGCCCTCACACCCTGTACCCATCCTGTATTTATGGATACAGGGTGACATAGACATAAGACAGAGTTATGAAAGTACATGGGGTGTCCAGCATATAAAATTCCATATTTCCATGCAGTCTCTGGGTATCCTTAAGCCCATGTACCTCCAGCCCAAAGAATGTTCCATAACAGGCCCTCCAATGTACAGTGGCGAGATTGGTTTCGTCACATCTCTCCCCTTTTCCAAACAGTGCCCTGGTTAGTCCAGCAACCCACCCATAAAACACAATTAGTAGTACAGCCCACCCACAATAAATGGTTACTACACCTGAGTACGAGGAAAACTTGTCCATGTCCAGGTGCCTCACCACAGCTGTGTGGGGGACTGGCACGCTGAATTGGTGGGTTGCGAGGTGGGCAGAGACCAGCTGTACTCTGCCCGGGTGCCAGCACTACCATGGAAGTAGCCTGGTGGGAGCCTGGTTGCTGGAGGGGGAGACCGATCATCTCCCCTTTGGCTAAACAGCCCTGTTGCTGGGGGACAGGACCAACTGTCCCTACCCCTTGTAACGCAGCCTGCCGCTGGGGAATGGAGTCTGGGCTCCCAATTCCCTGTATATTCCTCTGCTGCTGGGGGACAGGACCAACTGTCTCTGCCCCCTGTAACTCAGCCTGCTGCTGGGGAATGGAGTCTGGGCTCCCAATTCCCTGCATATCACTCTGCTGCTGGGGGACAGGACCAACTGTCTCTGCCCCCTGTAACTCAGCCTGCCGCTGGGGAATGGAGTCTGGGCTCCCAATTCCCTGCAGGACCGGTGGAGAGACCTTGGTCCCATCTCCACCGGCCACCTGGGGTCCTTCCCAGTAAATCTCCACAATATCTTCCCAGCTGAATGGGTCTGGATCTGGGTCTTTCACCTTGCTGTCCTGCTGAGCCTTCCCAATGGAGTGGAAGAGATCTCGGTAGTCCTGCTCCAGTTCCCACTCCAGGGCTGCTAAGTGAGCCAGGTCTGGCTCTACTTCATGGGGGTCAGCCCAGTCATGCCTAGCCTCCCTCTCATAGAAAATGTCCTGAAGTCTGGTCTGCGCAGGGCTCCCAAAGTCAGGGTCTGCAAAGGACTCCCATAACAAGCCAGGACCATCAAACTCCTCTCCCTCTGGTTTGTCATGCTCAGCTGTCCAGGGTATATACTGTGCCATAATACCACCAGAGCGCCTGGTAGGCATCCTCCAGCCATAGCTCCTGCCATACCCGGTGCTCTAGTGCCTTCACCCATTCCTCCAGGGGCTGCTCTCCCAGGAAGGGCATCCGCAGGGCCACTTGCTTCTGCAACCGCTGCTCTTCACTGGGGAGACTCTTACCCTGCTGGTATTGTACATTATCCAGGGCCTGGTACCAGATGCCTTTCCTTAATGCATCCCGGCCATCCAGGTCCTCCTCCTCATATAACACCGCTAGTTCCATTCTGTTGCTTTTAGGGTCGCTGTACTGGGACATGCGTTGCCCCCAACTTGTAAATCCACGGAATGGTGTCTCCTGTAGCTGTCCTTCTGGCTGTAGGATCAATCCCGTCGCTTGCCACCAATGTTACGGTACCAACAGTGTACCAAGGGTTAATACCAGATGAACAATGTCCTGCATACAGAATCAGCACTTCACAACCTTGATCAGTTTCCCTGCAAACATGAGACCAAGCTCCACATTTCAGGTTTAAAACAGAATGACTACTTTATTTGAAGGCAGCACACAGATTTATACACCCTGGCTTCAGGTTACAGAGGGCATTGGTTTAACAGTAAAGCAAACATATGAACAATGCATCAAACCTCTAACAATTGTCTATTCACAGGTAAAACAGATTAACATATTACGTTAATTAACTAGGGAAGAACGTTTACTCAGACAATCTGATGTTGGGCAGTCTAGTTAACATAATCACACAAGGACACAATCAGTTTACCCAGACAGACTCCTGAGACACAATCAGATCTGAAACATACATAGAATACATCTTATTACAGAATATAGGAACAGTTCGTATTAGCTATAAAGTCTTTTATGCCCACTTGGCTTATAGAGTCACAATTGCTCCCACAAGGGGCCCTCACACCCTGTACCCATCCTGTATTTATGGATACAGGGTGACATAGACATAAGACAGAGTTATGAAAGTACATGGGGTGTCCAGCATATAAAATTCCATATTTCCATGCAGTCTCTGGGTATCCTTAAGCCCATGTACCTCCAGCCCAAAGAATGTTCCATAACATGCCCTCCAATGTACAGTGGCGAGATTGGTTTCGTCACAAGCGGTATTAGCCAGACTACCTGAACTTAGAGGTAAGCGAGATAGCTCTGGGGTGAGACAAAATGCAGAGCATACTGACGCTTTAAGAACCATGTCTGATACTGCCTCACAATATGCAGAAGCTGAGGAAAGAGAGCTTCATTCAGTGGGTGATGTTAATGACTCAGGAAAGATACCCGATTCTAATATTTCTACATTTAAATTTAACCTTGAACACCTCCGCGTGTTGCTTAGGGAGGTTTTAGCTGCTCTGAATGACTGTGATACCATTGCAGTGCCAGAGAAATTGTGTAGACTGGATAAATACTTTGCAGTGCCGGTGTGTACTGATGTTTTTCCAAATACCTAAAAGGTTTACAGAAATTATTAATAAGGAATGGGATAGACCAGGTGTGCAGTTCTCTTCCCCTCCTATTTTTAGAAAAATGTTTCCAATAGACGCCACCACATGGGACTTATGGCAGACAGTCCCTAAGGTGGAGGGAGCAGTTTCTACTCTAGTAAAGCGTACGACTATCCCTGTTGAGGACAGTTGTGCTTTTTTTTTTTTTAGATCCAATGGATAAAAAATTAGAGGTTACCTTAAGAAAATATTTATTCAACAAGGTTTTATCCTACAGCCCCTTGCATGCATTGCCCCTGTCACTGCTGCTGCGGCGTACTGGTTTGAGTCTCTGGAAGAGGCTTTACAGGTAGCGACTCCATTGGATGACATACTAGGCAAACTTAGAGCACTTAAAGAAAGGGACACTGTAACCAAAATTTTTCTTTTGTGATTCAGATTGAGCATGAAATTTTAAGCAACTTTCTAATTTACTCCTATTATAAAATTTTCTTCATTCTCTTGGTATCTTTATTTGAAATGCAAGAATGTAAGTTTAGATGCCGGCCCATTTTTGGTGAACAACCTGGGTTGTCCTTGCTGATTGGTGGATAAATTCATCCACCAATAAAAAAGTGCGGTCCAGAGTACTGAATCCAAAAAAAGCTTAGATGCCTTCTTTTTCAAATAAAGATAGCAAGAGAATGAAGAAAAATAGATAATAGGAGTAAATTAGAAAGTTGCTTAAAATTGAATGCTCTTTCTGAATTACAAAAGAAAAATTTTGGTTACAGTGTCCCTTTAAGCTAGCCATATGTTAGTTTCACCTTTTAAGTTGCATTAGTGAAATAAATGAACTTTTGCACGATATTCTAATTTTTCGAATTTCACCTGTATATAAAAAATAGAAATAGAAATAAGCAGTGATATAACAAGTGCTGCATATAGCTTTAATTTAGAAAAAGAAATTGTCCCCAAACAAAGGTGCTTGTTATATAAAAATCTTGAATGCTTTATTTGCGAACATCTTTAAAAACAGCAAGTTTCAATAAAACAAGTGAGCATGTTCAGACACAATCGTTTGGGGACAATTTCTCAGTTTGTCTATCTTATATGCCAAGTGCACCAGTTAACCCACCCGGAAGGGGGCTAAAAAGAATCCAGGTAAAGAATCCAGGCTACCGCAAATAAAAGAAAAGTTTTGACCCGGTGAACCGTAAAGTCAGCAGCGGAACTTCTATGACATCATTTGAGAGGACCGAAGACTGGAAACGGTGTCAGGAGTAGAGACAAGGAGCTGAGACTCGCTACACAGGATGAAAGGCTGGATTTTTTGGCACCTCTCTGCAGAGCAACATAAGGAGGTCGAGCTGGGAGGGTGAGTATATGCTGATTAGCGAGAGCATCAGCACTTTTCTATCCACCCGCCAGCCGAGTCCGGGAGCAGCATTAGCGACCTAGCTGTCTGAAGAAAAGCATGAGGTGGTAAGCCTTTTACATAGCCACAACATTATACTACACTGACATTATACTGTTTTTGTCCACAATGAGCCCAAAAGGACTGTACTATGCCATTTTTTAAGAGAAGAATCCTTTTTACCTAAAGATGATTATTTGAGTTAATCTCAGGGTTTTGGAGATTCTTTTTTTATTATTCTGCATATAGCTTTTTAACAAAAAAAATGAAAACACAGGGCGATTTGGGTGTGGAGTTTTCTCCCCAAACATGTCAATAAAAACATGTAAAGATGTGCCAATAAATGCTAAGACACACTAAGATATGTTTCAAACTCAAACAAACCTGTTGTGCAGCTATAATATATAAGGAGCACTAAACAACTGACTTAAGGAACACACTATATATTATATATACACACACACACACACACACACACAGTGGGGCAAAAACGTATTTAGTTAGCCACCAATTGTGCAAGTTCTCCCACTTAAGAAGATGAGAGAGGCCTGTAATTTTCATCATAGGTGTACCTCAACTATGAGAGACAAAATGTGGAAACAAATCCAGACAATCACATTGTCTGATTTGGAAAGAATTTATTTGCATATTATGGTGGAAAATAAGTATTTGGTCACCTATAAACAACCAAGATTTCTGGCTCTCACAGACCTGTATGTTCTTCTTTAAAGGGACAGTCTAGTCAAAAAAAAAAACCTTTCATTATTCAGATAGGGCATGTAATTTTAAACAATTTTTTAATTTACATTTATCACCAATTTTTCTTTGTTCTTTTGGTATTCTTAGTTGAAAGCTTAACCTAGGAGGTTCATATGCTAATTTCTTAGACCTTGAAGGCCGCCTCTTAAGAATGCATTTTAGCAGGTTTTTCACCACTAGAGGGTGTTAGCTCATGTTTGTCATATAGATAACACTGTGCTCATGCACGAGAAGTTACCTGGGAGCCATCACTGATTGGCTAAACTGCAAGTCTATCAAAAGAACTGAAATAAAGGGGCAGTCTGCAGAGGCTTAGATACAAGATAATCACAGAGGTAAAAACTATATAAATATAACTGTTGGTTATGCAAAATTAGGGAATGGGTAAAAAGGGATTATCTATCTTTTAAAACAATAACAATTCTGGTGTAGACTGTCCCTTTAAGAGGCTCCTCTGTCCTCCACTCATTACCTATATTAAAGGGACAGTCTACCATAGAATTGTTACTGTTTTAAAAGATAGATAATCCCTTTATTACCCATTCCCCAGTTTTGTAAAACCAACACAGTTATATTAATATACTTTTTACCTCTGTGATTACTTTGTATTACCTCTGTGATTACCTCTGTTTATTATCTATTGTCTTAAATTTAGCATTGTTTTGTGCTAGATCTTAAATAACCCCCTGTGCCTGAACACAGTGTTATCTATATGGCCCACGTGTACTTTCTGTCTCTTTGTGTTGAAAAGAGATTTAAAAAGCATGTGATAAGAGGCAGCCCTCAAAGGCTTAGAAATTAGCATATGAGCCTACCTATGTTTGGTTTAAACTAAGAATACCAAGAGAAAATAGCAAATTTGATGATAAAAGTAAATTGGAAAGTTGATTAAAATTAAAAGTCCTATCTGAATAATGAAAGTTTAATTTATACTAGACTGTCCCTTTAATGACACCTGTTTGAACTTGTTATCAGTATAAAAGACACCTGTCCACAACCTCAAACAGTCACACTCCAAACTCCACTATGGTGAAGACCAAAGAGCTGTTGAAGGACACCAGAAACAAAATTGTAGACCTGCACCAGGCTGGGAAGACTGAATCTGCAATAGGCAAGCAGCTTGGTGTGAGGAAATCAACTGTGGGAGCAATAATTAGAAAATTGAAGACATACAAGCCCACTGATAATCTCCCTCGATCTGGGGCTCCATGCAAGATCTCACCCTGTGGGGTCAAAATGATCACAAGAACGGTGAGCAAACATCCCAGAACCACAACGGGGGACCTATTGAATGACCTGCAGAGAGCTGGGACCAACGTAACAAAGGCTAGCATCAGTAATACACTACGCCGCCAGGGACTCAGATCCTGCAGTGCCAGACGTGTCCCCCTGCTTAAGCCAGTACATGTCCGGGCCGTCTGAAGTATGCTAGAGTGCATTTGGATGATCCAGAAGCGGATTGGGAGAATGTCATATGGTCAGATGAAACCAAAGAACTGTTAGGTAGAAACACAACTCATCATGTTTGGAGGAGAGAGAATGCTGAGTTGCAACCAAAGAACACCATACCTACTGTGAAGCATGGGGGTGGCAACATCATGCTTTGGGGCTGTTTCTCTGCAAAGGGAACAGGATGACTGATCCGTGTACATGAAAGAATGAATTGGGCCATGTATCGTGAGATTTTGAGTGCAAACCTCCTTCCATCAGCAAGGGCATTGAAGATGAAACGTGGATGGGTCTTTCAGCATGACAATGATCCCAAACACACCACCCGGGCAACAAAGAAGTGGCTTCGTAAGAAGCATTTCAAGGTCCTGGAGTGGCCTAGCCAGTCTCCAGATCTCAACCCCATAGAAAACCTTTGGAGGGAGTTGAAAGTCTGTGTTACCCAGCGACAGCCCCAAAACATCACTGCTCTAGAGGAGATCTGCATGCAGGAATGGGCCAACATACCAGCAACAGTGTGTGACAACCTTGTGAAGAATTACAGAAAACGTTTGACCTCTGTCATTGTTAACAAAGGATATATAACAAAGTATTGAGATGAACTTTTGATATTGACCAAATACTTATTTTCCACCATAATATGCAAATAAATTCTTTCCAAGTCAGACAATGTGATTGTCTGGATTTGTTTCCCATAGGCGAAAACATGGTATCAGGCAATACTCCCTTCACATCCCTCAGACAAACACTGCACTTAGAGAGGAACTGGGCTTCAATATGCTTAGAAGAGCCTTTCACTGAATAAATCAAGCACATCATGTTTCACCACCTAGTAAGGAGGCAACCTTTTTAAAACTGAGGTATGAGTGAGGTGGAAGGTGTATTTATAGGCATTTGAGGGCTTTGCCCCCTTCTGGTAGGAATGTATATCCCATCAGTAACTAGCTCATGGACTTTCGACACCTATATGAAAGAAAACCAAATAAAAAGCAGTTATAGATTTTACTGGATAGTCCATACTGTGAAACCTTCAAGTAGTGAAACTTTACAGTGCCTCTTTGTTTACAGTGTTATCCAGTTATGTGAATGTTGACAATTTCATAATATCAAAAGCAATTTGTCACATTATTCTTGTCCGGCCTTGTTTACAGACAGGTTTTCACTAGGATTTAATGAATGTTCTTACGTACTTTAACCGCTCTCGGCTTCCGTCCCTCCCGGTATTTGGCTCTGGAGTCGCAGATCTGCTTTTGCTCATGATGCGGATGTACTTCGAGCTGCAAACCAAAACCACTGGCGGCTGCCATTTTTTACATGGGCAACATCTTTGCCCTTCTAATTACGTCACTAGCCGGAAATTTGTTCCAAGCTCCGATCGCTTGGGACATACCACTTGCACAAAACATCAGGAGGACATAGTTCAGTGCAAGTGATTTATAATTTTAGTCTTGACTCGTGAAGCTCCACAAGTTGTAATTATTGTTACCATCGCTTGATTGCACAGAAATGTGAGACCTGCATTTGGCACAACTTAGAATGATCCGCATGCAGACTCCGTGCGAGTGTCACACTCCGTGACTGATTGCCGTGAGCTGGCGATGCTCGGTCAGGGAACAGTGGGGGCTGTTGTGACCCTTAGGCTTACCGGAGCTAAAGACACCTTCCTACGGATAACTCCTGTACTGCGTGCACAGCTGCGCCTAGAACAGGTAATCAGAACCTAAGCTTACCTGTGTTGTCCTACATGTCCTATTACACACTAAGCCTGCCTGTCAGTGTCCTGTTACTGACACATCCTAAGCCTGTCTGTCCTTCCACACACCGAGCCTACCTGACCTGTTATCCTAAGCCCGCCTGTTTTGGCATTGGCTCACACTGATCTATTCCTGCCTGACTTGGCACTGTCACACATCACCCTGCCTGTCTTGTTACTATTATTCGCTGAGTCTGACTGTCCTGTCACTTTCACACAGTAAACATGTCTGTCCGTCACATACAGTAACAGAGCCTGCCTAACCAGTCACCAAATCTACCTGTCCTTTCGCTGTCACACACTAGGCCTGATTGTCTTGCCAATGTCACACAATGACCATGCCTGTCACTATTATAAACTGCCTGTCCTATCATTATTATAAACTGAGCTTGCCCATTATCATGCTTACATAGTCTGTCTGACCTGTTACTCTCACACACCGAGTCTGTCTGACCTGTCACTCTCACACACCGAGTCTGTCTGACCTGTCACTCTCACACACCGAGTCTGTCTGACCTGTCACTCTCACACACCGAGTCTGTCTGACCTGTCACTCTCACACACCGAGTCTGTCTGACCTGTCACTCTCACACACCGAGTCTGTCTGACCTGTCACTCTCACACACCGAGTCTGTCTGACCTGTCACTCTCACACACCGAGCCTGTCTGACCTGTCACTCTCCCACACTGAGCCTGTCTGACCTGTCACTCTCCCACACTGAGCCTGTCTGACCTGTCACTCTCCCACACCGAGCCTGTCTGACCTGTCACTCTCCCACACCGAGTCTGCCTGTCTTGTCACTCTCTTGGCATGCCTGTCACTATTACACACTGAGATTGCCTGTTCTGTCAGTGTCCCATATTGAGCTTTGCAGTCCTGTCCAGTGACATATTGAATCTGCTTGACTTGTCATTGTCACATACTTTGCAGTTTGCCTTACCTGTCACCATCACAGCTTGTTCGTCCTCTCACTGTCCACACACCAAGCTTGACTGTCCAGATCATGTCCTATACTGAGTTTACTTTGTAATAAATATTTGTTTGTCTTTAAACCATAAGCTGCAAAATCTGATACATTGTTGATAAAATAAAATAAAAACTGTCAAACTACTTAGGTAAAGATTACGAGGGGCACGCTAACTGTTCTTGAGCGATAAGGGGTATTTTGCAGCTCTTTGCATGCGTCGGGAATAGTGTGCGTATTACGAATTGAAAGTAAACGTGTTCACTTGAGCGCAGTCTATTTTAAAGTGAAAGTCAACCCTAGCGTTTGGGAAATGCCCACAGCAGATCCCTGTTTTGCTTAGAGGTGACATTTTCACATCTTCGCCAATAGCCGTGTGGTTAATCCAGCTTGCCGCCCTTGGGAGCCAGATTTCACGCAAGCTGTGTTTCAATAGTCAATCCTAGCGTTTCACAAACGCTAGGGTTGACTTTCACTTTAACAAGCTTCAGTATATCAGTCTAATGCCACCTAGCAAGGTCAGCCAAGCCCCAAAATACCAGGCAATCCTTGTTTGAACAACAAACATATTAAACACCAGATGATCATTTTGGCCTTCTTTGGGTCTCGTCAGTGAGGTGCAGCCATATTCCTCTAAGCACATTTGGAAAGGAGTCCACGTCTGGTTTATCCCATTACCCTTAGGGAGACTTCTCCAGGGTCATACTGAAAATGCATACAGAAAGCGCTTTCTCTGCAACAAACTAAAGCTTGTTCTATACGATTTACCACCTGGGAGCAGCCTCTTTTAGCCCAATAGTGCTTTTCACAAAGAAGAACTCCTTGCCCAATGTGCTTAGAGAATTATGGCTGCACCTGGCTGACGAGCCCCACAGAAGGCTGATAAGATCATCTGGGGCTGCCATTTTCCTTGTTTAGAAATGGATTGCCTGGTGTTTTGGGGTTGGACTGACCTTGATAGGCGGGATCAGACTGATACTTCAGGAAAGTTCTCTGTGAAAAGCTTAAAATTAAATAAATTGTATGCTCTATCTGAATCATGAAATATATATATATATATATATTTTTTATCACTGGTAATGGAGATTTTGGTAGTTAAAGGGCCACTAAAATTGAAAAAATGAAAAAATACATGTTCTGATTTGTTAGAGCATGTAAGGAACTCTACAATGCTATGTTTTAGTATCCTGACTCAATAAACAGCGGTAGTCAAACTGCTCGCAACCAGCAGTGCTCTGTGGCTCCCAGTCAGTACTTTAACTATGTGTTTATTCCCTTTGCAAGATTTAAACCATAGAAGAGTAGCTAGTGATAACATTGCATAGTATACACAATGTATTTGTGCTGTGCCTGTAGTTTCTGAACCGTGTGTAGAGCAGCCTTTGACCTTGATAACAAAAAGTTAAGGAAAATATGTTAATGAATGACAACTGTGCCATGGTGATCGCGTATAGGAAAGGACTAGGGTGGTGTATGCTTTGCTAAATGTAACTTTTGGAAATCATCCGAAAACAATTAGGAACCCATACAAAGGTGTGATTTCTTATGGATTGGCATGACATTGAATTGGAACATACTGTGAAATTTTCTGTGAAGTATTTTTTTTAATTTATTTTTAACTTTTACTTTAGAAATAAGTAAAAAGCTGTGTAATTGAATGTTTCATATAGTTCTATAAATCTCACAGTACACAGCAAACAAACGCATTGATGGCTTTTATCATATTGTTAGTGACTCAGGTTACTACAAGACACCACAAGCTCTCTGCACAAAAAGGCGCAAAGCTTGTCTAGATACAGTATGTTCCACAGGCCCATGCACTGTAAAAGTTACCAACAACAGTAACAGCTTTTACTAGAAACATTTGTGCTAATACAAATCGCAAAATGCTTCTATTCAAAATTGCAATGCACTGATTTACATGTTTTGAATGGGATGTTGTTGTTGGTTCTTTTTTTGCTATCATTAGACTTTAATTATGACTAGTCCTGCATTAAAGGGACAGTAAAGTTAAAATTTATTAAACATGTGATTTTAAGGAACTTTTCAATTTACTTATTTTATTTTATACATATATATAAACAGCAATTTTAAATATGGGGAGGCGAAAAGTGAGTTTAAAATCCTCCACTAAATCCAAAATGTAGAGAAAATAACTCATTCTGTAAAACATTTACAAATCTAAACAAGTCAGAAGACTTGCTTATACCCCAGAAACTCTCTGATTACACTGTTTCCAATGCAGCAAAGGACTCTAGGGGATATATGCAAATGAGATTCACAATGACTCACTTTTTTACTTCTAGCCTGCTTTTTAAGGCAGACTTCCCTTTACACCATAGCATCGCTGCATTACACAGCTTCTAAGCTTAGCTAGGGTTAGTACAGTGATTCAGGCCAATCCCAGGACAGCCGTTTCGTGGTTATTGCCACTCATCAGCTGGGAGTAGGTTGAATCACTGCTTGGTAAAATTGTTTTCTGGGGGAAATACAACAGCAATTTAAAATATGGGGAGGCGAAAAGTGAGTTTAAAATCCTCCACTAAATTCAAAATGTAGAGAAAATAACTCATTGTGTAAACCATTTACAAATCTAAACAAGTCAGAAGACTTGCTTATACCCCAGAAACTCTCTGATTACACAGTTTCCAATGCAGCAAAGGACTCTGGGGGAGATATGCAAATGAGGTTCACAATGACTCACTTTTTTACTTCTAGCCTGCTTTTTAAGGCAGACTTCCCTTTACGCCATAGCATCGCTATGTAATCACTGTACTAACCCTAGCTAAGCTTAGAAGCTGTGTAATGCAGCGATGCTATGGCGTAAAGGGAAGTCTGCCTTAAAAAGCAGGCTAGAAGTAAAAAAGTGAGTCATTGTGAACCTCATTTGCATATCTCCCCCAGAGTCCTTTGCTGCATTGGAAACAGTGTAATCAGAGAGTTTCTGGGGTATAAGCAAGTCTTCTGACTTGTTTAGATTTGTAAATGGTTTACACAATGAGTTATTTTCTCTACATTTTTAATTTAGTGGAGGATTTTAAACTCACTTTTCGCCTCCCCATATTTTAAATTGCTGTTGTATTTCCCCCAGAAAACAATTTTACCAAGCAGTGATTCAACCTACTCCCAGCTGATGAGTGGCAATAACCACGAAACGGCTGTCCTGGGATTGGTCTGAATCACTGTACTAACCCTAGCTAAGCTTAGAAGCTGTGTAATGCAGCGATGCTATGGTGTAAAGGGAAGTCTGCCTTAAAAAGCATATATATATATATATATATAAAGGCCAGGTATGTTTGTTAGATGCAGTCATGCACAGTAGAGACTGCGCGAGGACCAACACACCTGGCCTTTTCCCTGCAGCGCGAGATAGCTTCAGGAAGCTCCACACTCTCAGCTGTTATGTTAGCTGCTACATATGGAGCAGTACGTCGATCGGTGCTCCACCTCCACATGAGGGCAGATGCCTGATCGTTACAGACGGTGTGTGTCACCGTCTGTAACGATCTTCTGTTGGTGCCGACGGGAGGTGTGGGCAGGTGGCGGGTTGTCGCACCCGACTTATCTGTAGACCTATAAAACATTCATACAAGAGTTTATGTTTAAATTTCAACTTATGAATCTCAGCTGCAGAGTTTATATAGCAAAAGATGGATGTTATGATTTTTTGTATATAATGCACTGTCTGAACCCTGAATACATTACAAAGTGACAGCCTTAGAAAGGTGGGAGCACTGTCTGGGAATCGCAACACTGTCAGGGTACAATACAGCAGACCACAACTTATTGTGTGCAAAATATAAGCAGCAGCAAAGTATGTAAGAGGACTTACCGGAGATTGCCTGTACTGAGCTGAAAGCCTAATCTGCAGTTGTCTGTAAAGCTTTAAACAGATTTACCTCCTAGTGTGAACGTTCAAACGGTTATTGTTGGGAACCGTAGTAAACTGCTGCAATCAGAGGAGCGTCTGTGTGTGGAGCTGCGGTTCCTGGCCGAAAACCGGAAGTGACGTATTGGCCGACTGCCGAGATAGAGACTAAAGCAGAGATCAGCTGAAACTGAATTACTTTGCAGGAAACGTTTGAGTAAGAAAAACAGGATTAACTGTAATCAAATAGGTAAGTTCTTACATCCACAAATGATGAAGTTGTTCTGTAGAGACTAAAGCAAATCTGTCTTGAGAACTGGAGTCAGGAGCTTGGAGATGAACTCACACTGCGAGTTCAGTGTGACACTGTATGAGAACAGCATAGGTATCAAATTAATCAAGCAAGGTTATGAGGCAGCTGTTCCTATTTATAGGGGAGAGAGAAAAGAATCCACCTGCAGTTAAAGGTACAGTTGTTACACGGGTGGGCGGTTCAGCAGCGGAGGGGAAGGAGTGGGAGGGCCCTACACTACAGAAATTAAAGGAACAGGGAGGGATGGGGCAGCTACACTACAGAAAAGGGGTTTGGGGGTGCGGGGGGGACTAAATGGTGATCGCGGGAGGGGGGGAGGTGGTGGGACCACTACAGAAAAATTTTAACAAAAAATAAAGAATAAAGAAAATTTGATTTACATATTTTGACTGGGATTTTGTTGTTGTTTTGTTCTTTTTGCTGTCATTAGACTTTATTTATGACTAGTCCTGCATTAAAGGGACAGTAAAGTTAAAATTCATTATACATGTGATTTTTAGCAGCTTTTTAATTTACTTTTATCTAAAATATATATATATATATATATATATATATATATATATATATTATTTTTCTATCAAAATAACGAGTATTACATTGAGCAATGATACTTTTGTATCGGACTAACTATACATTTATAAGATGGCATTTGGAAGAATGTCTTCCTTTTTCAAGTCTGAAGCAATATTGACCAATTGATTGAATTTACAGATTATATCTTAAAACACAGGCTAAGAAGACAGAAAGTGTTACAGAGGTCTGAATGCAGGGGGAGGAGGGGTGTCGTAAAAATCATGATGGGGTTTAGGAGACAGGCAGATAGTGTCAGTAAAAGATAACAGGCAGGGGAAATATATGGTTATACACAAAGCGTACACTGACATAGTTATATATCAACATAGAATCAATATGAATAAAGATGGGGAATTAGGTATACAGGGGAATATAAGATAGTCAAGAAAGGAAAGAAAAAAAAAAGGGAAATAATGACAAAAGTGTGGACATAGGCTTACCTGCGTACCTATGCATAGAGAGTGTGGAATATACAGTGTAATTGACTAAAGTATGTAAAAGTACATTACAAAAAAATTGATAATGGGTTAAGAAACCCACATTTAGCCCAGAATTTAGCAAGTTGAAGTGCATTATCATTTTCATTTCAAAGGTTTTTCTTTCCATGGTGTTTTTAAAGTTGCCTCTGAGAATCTTGATTTTGAGGTTTTGGATGGAGTGGTCAGATTGGAGGAAATAGTGACCAACAATGGTACAGTATTTTGTTTCATAGTGGTTTTTGATTGAGTGTCTGTGTAAGTTCATCCGAAGGTGCAGTTTTTGGCTTGTTTCTCCAATATAACATCCCACTTCTCTCTTCCGCTCTTAGATCAGAGCGGCGTTGGTTGGGCTAGTAGTGTCTGTTAGGAGCCGGCTAATTTAGTTGTTTTGTTCTCCGGAAGGCAGGTAGGAGCACCTCAGTCTGCTGAGGTGTAGAGGTTGCTATTTTGGTTATGTTTTTGTGAGCACTATATTGCTCTGTATACATTTAAAGTGACAGTACAATTTTTTTTATTTTTTGTGTCATTTCTGTGGGAATTCTGGTAATTTGATCATGGAGCAGAGGTTTGTTCCTATGGACAAATGTCTATTGTGTCTTGAGGCCCAAATTGTGTTACCTATGAATTTTGTTCCTCATGCTTAAAAAGGACTTTAAAATGTAAAGAATTTATTTTTTGTTTCTGAGCCTAATGTCTCTCAGGATGATGCTGTTCAGGCAATGCCACAGCTTTCTCTTCAAACGTCCCAAGCCTCAATAGCGTCACAGTGCCCTGCAGTTCCTCTCAGCCTCCTGGAGGAGTTTATTTGCCTATAGATTTTGCTGCACAGGTATCTTCTGCGGTATCTGCAGCATTATTTGCTTTTCCTATGCTGAGAAAATGCAAGAGGAAATTTAGACATTCAGATAGTAAGGTTTCTGTTCCTCCTACTGCTACGCATGTTGCCCTTCCTCATAAGTCTGATGAGGAGGATACGTCGGTAGCCTTTGAGGGTAAAATCTTTGATTCGGACAGTATAATTCCTTCATCTGATACGGAAGAAGTAAACTTCAGATTTAAGCTTGAACACTTTCATGTACTGTTAAAGGAGGTATTGGCTACTTTGGACAACTCTGACTCTTCTGTCAACCCTAAAAAATCTAGTAAACTCAACAAATACTATGATGTTCCTTCCTCTGTGGAAGTGTTTCCTGTTTCAGACTGTGTGACGGAGATTATTTCACAGGAATGGGAGAAGCCAGGGATACCTTTCTCCCTGACTCCCGTTTTTAAAAATATGTTTCCTGTTGCTGACTCCATTAAAGATTCATGGCGCACGGTGCCTAAAGTAGAAGGGGCTATTTCTACTCTGGCTAAAAGAACTACGATCCATATATAGCTGCTCCTTTAAGGATCCCATGGACAAGAAGCTGGAAGCTTATTTGAAAAAGATGTATGTTCATCAGGGTCTTCAATGGCAACCTGCAGTCTGTATTGCCACAATCGCAAGTGCTGCATCTTATTGGTGCAATGCCTTGTCTGAATTAATTTTACTAGAGACTATGCTAACATGCAAATTATTAGACTGGGAGCCAAGATGTCTGGCTTCACTTTCTTAGCCTGCAGGGCTTTCTGGCTAAAATCTTGGTCAGCTGATGTTATCTCCAAGTCCAAGCTTCTGGCGCTTCATTACAAGGGTAAAACCTTATTTGGACCCGGTCTGGCAGAAATAATTTCTGATATTACGGGTGGAAAAGGGTCTTTTCTACCACAAGATAAGAACAGACCTAAAGGGTGTCAAAGTAATTTTCTTTCCTAACTTCAAAAGTCTTCCTCTCCCTCTTTTAAGCAGGTGCAGCCCAAGTCCTCTTTGAAGCACAATCAGTCTTGGAACAAGGGGAAGCAATCAAAGAAACCCTCAGCTGAGTCTAAGTCAGCATGAATTGTCGGCCCCCCGGTCTGGGATCGGATCAAGTTGGGGGGAAGACTTTCCCTGTTTTGTCTAGCTTGGATACAAGATGTCCCAGATCCTTGGGCTGTGGACATAGTATCTCAGGGTTACAAAATAGAATTGAAAACTTTTCCTCCCAGGGACAGATTCCATCTCTCAAGATTATCTGCAGACCAGGTACAAAGAGAGGCATTCTTCAACTGCGTTCAGAACCTTTCCTCCCTGGGAGTGATAGTTCCAGTAAGGGAACAGGGTCTAGAATTCTATTCAAATCTGTTTGTGTTTCCCAAAAAAGGAGGAACTTTTCGACCCATTTTAGACCTAAAGTGTCTCAACAAGTTTCTTTGGGTACCATTCTTCAAAATGGAAACCATTTGTTCCATTCTTCCATTGGTCCAGGAGGGTCAGTTCATGATGACCATAGACCTGAAGGATGCATATCTTCATGTTCTCATCCATAGGGATCATCACAAGTTCCTGATATTTGCCTTTCTAGACAAACGCTTTCAGTTTGTGGTTCTTCCGTTTGGCCTTGCTACAGCTCCCAGAATTTTCTCAAAGGATCTGGGGGCTCTTTTGGCATTGATCAGGTCTCGGTGAATTGCAGTGGTGCCCTACCTGGATGACATATTGGTTCAGGCGCCATCTTTTCAACAAGCAAACTCGCATACAGAGATCTTGTTGTCTTTTCTACGTTCCCACGAATGGAAAGTGAATCTGGAGTAGAAATCCCCTTGTTCCCGCTACAAGGGTGTTTTTCTTAGGAACCATAATAGATTCCCTATCTATGAAAATTTTTCTTACAGAGGTCAGAAAATCCAAGATTCTTTCCTCTTGCCTCTCTCTTGTTCGGCCATCAGTAGCTTAATGTATGGAGGTAATTGGTCTGATTGTCGTTTTTATGGACATCATTCCCTTGACAATTCCATTTGAGTGCTCTGCAGTTATGCATGCTCAGACAATGGAATGGAGACCATTTGGATCTGTCTCAGAGGATAGCTCTAGACCATTCTACAAGAGACTCTCTCCTGTGGTGGCTTTCTCAGGAGCATATGTCTCAGGGCACATGCTTCCGGAGACCTTTCTGGGTGATCATGACTGGGGAGCAGTCTGGGACTTGTTAAAGGCGCAGGGACTATGGACTCAGGAGGAGTCTGCTCTTCCCATAAACATCTTGGAGTTGGCCTCAATTGTCTTTAGCCTGGTTTATCAGGTTTCAGTCAGACAACATCACCTCATTGGCTTACTTCAACCACCAAGGAGGAACTCTGAGTTCCTTAGCCATGAAGGAGGTGGCTCGGATTATTCAGTGGGCTGAAGCTCACAATTGTTGTCTATCTACCATCCACATTCCAGGAGAGGACAACTGGGAGGCTGATTTCTTGAGCAGACAGACATTTCATCCCGGGGTGTGGGCTCTCCATCCGGAGGTGTTCTCCAGGTTAACCCTCAAATGGGGGGTGTCGGAGTTGGATCTGATGGCATCTCAGCAGAACACCAAGCTTCCAAGGTACAGTTCAAGGTCAAGAGATCCACAGGCTGCTCTGATAGATGCTCTGGCGGGTTCCTTGGGATTTTCGGTCTAGCATACCTGTTTCCTCCATTTGCGCTTCTTCCACGAGTCATTGATCGTATCAAACAGGAGAGATTCGGTAATTCTTATAGCTCCTGCATGGCCTCGCAGGATCTAGTATGCAGACCTAGTGAAGATGTCATCTCTGCCACCTTGGAGGTTGCCTCTGAGGAAGGACCTTCTAACTCAGGGTCCATTCATCCATCCAAATCTTGTTTCTCTGAAGCTGACTGCTTGGAGATTGAACGCTTAGTTCTGGCTAAGCTTAGGTTTTCTGAGTCGGTCATTGAGACCATGCTGCAGGCTTGTAAGCCTGTTACTCGTAAAATTTACCATAAGGTATAACGTAAATACCTTTAGGGCTTCTCTTGGAGTAGGGTCAGCATTCCTAGAATTTTGTCCTTTTGCCGGGAAGGTCTGGAGAAAGGGTTGTCAGTCAGTTCTCTGAATAGTCATATTCCTGCCTTATCTATTCTTTTACATAAGCGTCTGGCAGAGGTGCCAGATGTTCAATCTTTTTGTCAAGCCCTGGTCAGAATCAGACCTGTGTTTAAACCTGTTGCTCCTCCTTGGAGTCTTAACCTTGTTCTTAAAGTTTTGCAGCAGGCTCCGTTTGAGGCAATGCATTCCATAGATATAAAGTTGTTATCTTGGAAGGTTTTGTTTCTTATTGCCATCTCTTCTGCTCTGAGAGTTTCGTAACTCTCGTCTTTACAGTGTGATTCGTACGGTTCTT
This sequence comes from Bombina bombina, assembly GCF_027579735.1. NCBI lineage: Eukaryota > Metazoa > Chordata > Amphibia > Anura > Bombinatoridae > Bombina > Bombina bombina. Next base: position 291,024,896 of record NC_069503.1, on the reverse strand, counting down.
CGTACTAAATTGGTTTTTCTCCCTAAAGTGGTTTTGGATAGAAATATTAATCAGGAAATTGTTGTTCCTTCTCTCTGTCCCAATCCTTCTTCTCATAAGGAACGTCTATTGCACAACTTGGATGGGGTGCGTGCTCTAAAATTCTACCTACAGACGACTAAGGATTTTCACCAGTCTTCTGCCCTGTTTGTGTGTTTCTCTGGAAAGCGTAAGGGTCAGAAGGCTACTGCTACTTCTCTTTCCCTCTGGTTGAGAAGTATAATTTGTTTGGCTTATGAGTCTGCTGGTCAGCAGCCTCCTGAGAAAATTACAAGTCATTCCACTAGGGCTGTCTCCTCTTCTTGGGCTTTCAAAAATGAAGCTTCTGTGGAACAGATTTGCAAGGCTGCAACTTGGTCCTCTCTGCATACTTTTTCCAAATTTGATACTTTTGCCTCGGCTGAGGCCTCTTTTGGGAGAAAGGTTCTTCAAGCGGTGGTGCCTTCTGTTTAGGTCTACCTGTCTTGTTCTCCCTCCCTATTCATTCCGTGCCCTCTAGCTTGGGTATTGGTTCCCACTAGTAATTGGAATGACGTTGTGCACTCTCCATATCTTAGGAAGGAAAACAAAATGTATGCTTACCTGATGATAAATTTCTTTCTTTCCGGATATGGAGAGTCCACGACCCCACCCTTAATTAAGGGAAGTATTTTTGACTAAACCTCAGGCACCTCTACACCTTTGTGTTATTCCTTTTTCCATTTCCCTTTGGTCGAATGACTGGGGATTATGGGTAGGGGAGTGACACTTAACAGCTTTGCTGTGGTGCTCTTTGCCTCCTCCTTCTGGTCAGGAGTGATATTCCCACTAGTTTATTAGGTAAACATTAATTTGGTTTTATTTCATTAAACATTTTGGCCCATGTACATGGGCTTTAACACTAATATATATATATATATATACAAAACACGGAAGGGAACTGCACTCTCATACCGGACCGGGTACACATCCTATGACCCTGCAACATGCTCAGCCCTGGGTGCCACTGGCACTCACAGGAAGCTGTGCTGTCCCCAGAGCCACAAGCAGTTAACCCCAGACAGGTCTGGGTGCAAGAACCATAGGGAAAATTACAAAACAAATTAATACAACACACAGAGAAAACCCAGCACTCACTTACAAGCTCTCAGCTAAGATTTAAAAGCAAAAATGGAAAGGTTAGTCACCGCATCTGGCCAAATGGGACAAGCTCAGGTACCACGTCAAGGTCCTCTCCAATACCTGAGACCCTAAAACAGCCACACAATGCATTGTGTGGCTGTTTTAGGGTCTCAGGTATTGGAGAGGACCTTGACGTGGTACCTGAGCTTGTCCCATTTGGCCAGATGCGGTGACTAACCTTTCCATTTTTGCTTTTATATCTTAGCTGAGAGCTTGTAAGTGAGTGCTGGGTTTTCTCTGTGTGTTGTATTAATTTGTTTTGTAATTTTCCCTATGGTTCTTGCACCCAGACCTGTCTGGGGTTAACTGCTTGTGGCTCTGGGGACAGCACAGCTTCCTGTGAGTGCCAGTGGCACCCAGGGCTGAGCATGTTGCAGGGTCATAGGATGTGTACCCGGTCCGGTATGAGATTGCAGTTCCCTTCCGTGTTTTGTATATGTCTAGGGTGATTACATATTCCTGTGCACCCTTTTTTTGTTTTCAGTTTGTTTGGATTTGAAAGCTTGCATTGTGTGGCTGTTTTAGGGTCTCAGGTATTGGAGAGGACCTTGACGTGGTACCTGAGCTTGTCCCTTTTGGCCAGATGCGGTGACTAACCTTTCCATTTTTGCTTTTAAATCTTAGCTGAGAGCTTGTAAGTGAGTGCTGGGTTTTCTCTGTGTGTTGTATTAATATATATATATATATATATATATATATATATATATATATATATATATATATATATATATATATATATATATAGTGCATACAAATATGATAAAATTAATATACAAGAAAGACAAAACGATAAAATCTGAAAATGCTAATAAGCCCAATCTTCTAGTGCAAAATCTAAATTGGATTATAGTAAGACCTAGTTACAGGAGCCAACCCCAATCGAATGAGGTAAGTGTTTCGCGAAGATGAGGGAGACGTCGGGGAATGCGGTAAAAAATTCCTCTCAAAAGCCTGGTCAGAGTAGCACAAAAAAAACCCCATGAAAAACAAAACAAAAAAATAGTGTAATACCGTTTAATACGGCTTAAAAACTGCATATACATACATAAACGGATCCCATAGGAAACAAACTCACACTATGTAACCCTTAATACTATATGAGGTATCAGATGAATGTAAAAGGGAGCAGCCTAAGAGCGTGCACACGGCTCGATCACAGAAGCGTGTTACTTGCGGCTGTCACTGTTATCAGTCAAATGAAGGTACATAGCGTGACCCAGTAGCCAGGTGTTTCACACAGAAAAAGCCTTACGTGTTTTGAAGATAAACTCTTCTTCCTCAGAGGCAATGGAACTTTAAAAAAAACCTGGCATGGCGCTTATTATTATTTTCAGATTTTATCGTTTTGTATTTCATGTATATTGATTTTATAATATGTTTGTATGCACCACATTATTTATTGTTATTCATTCTGTGTGTGAAATATTCATTGGGATTAGGGATCTGTTAGTGCTGTGTATTTTCCCCTTGTTTTCACACACTCACACACACACACACACACACCCACACACACATATATATATTACATTTTCCAAGCAACCTCAAACTTTTTGGGAGTATCACAGGTCTATTTCATCAGAACTGCTTGACTACTGTACTTTTATACGTTTTTTTTTTATTTTCAACCTTTACCTTTGCGGACAGTTTTCACAGGTTAATTCTAGGTAAGTCTAAAAATGTACCAAAAGTCACAAGTGATTACACAATAGTAAACAAAAATTCTACCTTCTGTGGCTCCAAGACTTTGTGTCCAGGATGGTGACTGTATACTTAGCACTTCTGTCACAGACTGGAGTGAAACAAATTGATAAGGAAAAGTGTGTACAATCTTTTATCAGTATTTGAAGGCCCTTCTATTTCCTTACACAGAACAACTGAATCAAAATGAAATCTGTATTTGGAAATACCTTGAAATCTAGAAGAAATATAATAGGGAAATTATTTTACTATTTTTTCATGTATCTTTTATGTATATATTTAAATTACTAACTTAAACTGCACCCACATTACGGTTTCGGTATGTATATCACAATTTTCTCTGCTGTAACACTGAATGACAGATCTCCAAATGCTTATATGGTTGCATTCCTTTAAAAATAATCTAAAATCTATACTTCTAATTTTATTTAAAATGGAGAAATATAATGAAAATATAGTCTTAGTTGCAATTTACATTATCGTCATTAAACTGTAATGAACTATATCAAATATTTTACTATTTTTCGATTTTAAAGGATTATGCAGTGGAGGCCTCATGGGGAGAGGAGCCGGTGTTTCTTGGTTGGATAGAGAATCGGTCCAGATGTGAATCAGAGAATGTGGCAGAGCTGAGCAGACAGCTGGGAGAGTGTCTGGGACTTTCAGATGATCAGCAGGTATGAATAGGAATGCAATATATAACCCATGATCGGAATATAAAGTTGTTGGTTAAAATGTTTAACCAAAGCCTTTTTAACGTACACCAATATTTATATAGCCACACCCTATACTTTCAGTGGGAAGCGGTAGTTGTCAGTTAACTGTTGTGCTTGCACACAATATAAAATACCAGTTTCTCTTTTAGCTCTTTAACTGCTTTAATATTGATGTCCAATGCTGTATATGATCATTAAAGGGACATTAAACACTTTGAGATGGTAAAATAAAAGGATAAAGCGTATATATATATATATATATATATATATATATATATATATATATATATATATATATATATATATATATATATATATATATGCAATATACTTGTATTATTTATTTTGTCCCCTTTTCCTGTAATTCCATTCTGAATTTGTGAGATTTTCAGTTCCTGTTAGAAATGGAAGTGCAGGAAACTGTTATATTCCACACAGTCATTGGCGGCACACTCTAGTGACCTATTTATAACTGTCTCTAATTGGCCACGGCAGAGAACGTAACTTAAGTTACAACATGGCAGCTCCCATTCTTTTATAGACACTAAAACTTTACACTTATTTTGCCAATATTTAAGCAACTAATGAAACTTAAAAAATACATCTACATGTTATTCTCATGCTAATCTTTACTTTCAATGCATCATTCTATCTTTCATTTATTCAGTGTTTAATGTCCCTTTTAACAACTTTAGCACTGTCAATTTCCTTTATTGTCCTAATAAACAAACTGAATCTTTTTCAGTTTTACAGTCTGTGATGAGTTGTTAAAAATGTTTCTAAAAATTTAATGAGATTCTTCCTTTCAGGTTTTCCTCAAACCATGTCCCAGTGTCACGTCATGTAAAGAAGTCATTGTTGAGCCGCTGTCAGCAGATGATTGGGAAATACTGGTAATACGCAGTGCTCTGCAATAAAGTTTATACAGCTGCATTCCCTCCCTATTTAAGTGCTATATAAGTCCTATATAGCAAAGTGTACTCATTCTCTCATTCTTTTATTTCTCTTTTATCTGTGTGGGTTTATACTTTACCCTCATTTAAGCCATTCACTCTTGTTATTCTTATGTTTATCCACCTTTCACGGACAAATACCTGAGCACTGTACTGCACTTTATATTCTTGTGCTGATACTGCAAAAATATATTCATTTTGCCTACACTTTATTTCACATTAAAAGGGCAACAGAAGAATAGCATAATCAATAAATGCACAATAAAAACACAATGTAAAAGCACCTAGTTTAAATTTCAAATAAGTAGTAGATTTTTTTTCTGACGAATGTAAAGGTTAGTTACATTTTCCTTCCTAATGCATCATGTGACAGCCATTAGCATCACTCCTTAGTCTACCTAGGTTTGCTTTTCAACAAATAAAATCAAGAGAACAAAGTAACTTTAATAAAGAAGTAAATTGAAAATGGTTGTATAATTACATATTCTGTCTTAATCATGAAAGTCTATTTTTCACTTTCATGAGCCTTTATATTGTGTATGGTGCTCATGTTTTATAGATGTTAGTAGAAGCATTGTCAGGGTCCAATGCCATTCTCAACAGCTGCTCACTGTTATTTCACAGACACCCCACCTTCTAATATGTCTAAAAGCCCATTTATAGAAATCGGTTGTATATAATGGGTATATAACAATGTCACTTTTATTCTATGTTATTTAACATAGACAATAATACAGGCTTGAGACCTATTATAAGCATCTCTGATCTGTGACTGCCCAGTCTGAAGACTGTAGTAAAAAATAAATAGGAAATTATCTTGAGCTGCACAACAGTTGAAGCTCATAGTAGTCCTTCTTAGTAATATATCCCTATATTTAAAGGGATATTTAATACCTTTTGCTTTTGTGTAAAAATTGTGCTTGTTCAAAAATACTTGGAAAAGCCAAAAAGCAAATACTTTAGCCTAAATGTTCTTCAAAATGCTGCAAATCAATAGCTGGTGTACTAAGTTGCTGATTTAAAGAACTACCAAATTAGCCTTTTGGCCTCTTACACAAAATGTAGAGGTGTTTAATATTCTGGTAGGTATACCAATTATCCGAATTTGCTGAAATAAGTACATTTTGTATTGCATGAATGTATTCATAAGTAAAACAAACTAATAAATTAGTATTAAATATTTATATTAATATAAAATCACTTTTTTTTAGGAAGTCCATGCCTCTGCTCTTGAAATTAACCTTCTTGATCAGATACGGATCGTATATCCAAAGGCAGTGTTCCCAGTGTGGGTTGATTTGCACACGTGTCTTTACATCCAGATAGGTATGTTTTAATTTATTTTTTTTAAACTGCAATTCCCCTAAAGATGTGATTAGTAACGTTCCTTAGTACCGCTGAAAGCTTATGAGTAATATGGTTAAAAATGTGAAGCTTCTTTGGCTCTATGATACAGAACAAAGATACAGCTCTTTGTGTTTTCAGCATTTGATATTACAGATAGCATATACAAGAATTTATATTGTGTCCTTGAAACAAATGGCTTTTGTTTAGCTCTTTCATTTGTGGGATACATATTTTTGCAAATCATACACACACACACACACACACACACACACACACACACACACACACACACACACACACACACACACACACACAATATGAGCTTGATGGACATCCCATTCCAAAACATGGACATTAATATGGAATAGCAAATGGTAGCCACAAAGTTGGAAGCACCAAATTGTCTAAAATGTTTTTGTAGCATTAAGATGACCCTTGGCTGCAAATAAAGGGGCCCAACCCAAACCTTGAAATACAGCCCCGGACCATTATTTCTCCTCCACCAAGTTTTACATAAGGCATTATGTATTCCTGTAGGTAGCGTTCTCCTGGCATCCACCACCCTTAGATTCTTCTGTCAGATAGTGAAGAGTGATTCATTACTCCAGAGAATATGTTTTTACTGCTTCAATGATGGCGTGCTTTATACCACTCCAGCCGACGCTTGGCATTGTGCATGTTTATGTGAGACTTGTGTATAGATGCTCGACCATGCAAACCCAGATTTCATGACGCACACGACACACAGTTCTTGTGCTAATGTTGCTTCCAAGAGGCAGTTTTATACTCTGTAGTGAGTGACGCAATAGATAAGTGATTTTTATGTGCTACTCGGTGGCCCCACTCTGTGAATTTGCATGAGCTACCACTTTGTGGCTGGGCTGTTGTTGCTTCTAGTTCACAAATAATAGTACTTACAGTTGACCAGGGCAGATGTACTAGGGTAGAAATTTCACTAACTGACTCGTGGCAAAGGTGTCATCCTATGATAGTAAATAGTAAAAATACTCAGGTCATATGGATACACAACTGAATAATCAAAAATAATTAAAAATAGGTTTACAAGCTTTATAAACCACTTGCAAGCTGAGGCTGCTGACGTTGTAATTGGTTTATAGCTGTTTTAAAAGTGTATTTAAGTATGCACTGTGCACCAGCATTTTAAACACAGCACTTTCTCAGAGAGCCTAAGGTGCTTGTACCATCTGGTAATGACTCAGGTTGTCAATTGCTGATACAAGCCCCATTTGCACTCTTAGCAGCTGCCATATTTAAAATGCTGGTGCACTGAGAATATCTAGCTATGCTTCGCATGCATGTGCAGAAAAAAATGTTAACACTAAAACAGTGATAAGTTTTACTGAAAGCATTTTTGCCAAAACATGTGTATTGCAAATCTGTTTCTATTCAAAGATGTAATTCATCCATGTGCATTTAAATTTTGACTGGAATGTCCCTTTAAGAGCTCAGTTTTACTCTCATGTCTCAAAGTCTCAGTTCCGCTAAAGGCACAAACAGGAACACTATGGAAAATCTTCTTTATTAAAACCTTTCAATATAATAATTAAATGTATTTAAAAAAAATATCTGTTTGTTTGTAAAAATGTGTTCAAAATAACAAAAAAAGATGTAGTGTTTTCAGATCACGAATAATGCAAATAAAAAGTTCATATTCATTTGTAAACAACACAATACTTAGGAAGAGTTCAGAAATCAATATTTAATAGGATAACCCTGAGGAAAGGAAGGATTCAATTCTGGCTTTACTGGCAGAGGGATAAAGTGAGAGTCACGTTGCTTCCATGCTTAAAAGAAAAAGTCGGCAGTTCATAAGAACAAGGTCAAGCAGTAGACATTGGGGACAACAAAGCTACAGACTGTCAGAGGGCGAAAACGACTCTCTACTGCCCGGGATGACCGCCAACTCATTTAAATGTCACTCAACAACTGTAGGATTACATCAAGTGGCCTACAAAAAGAATGGCATACGGCAGCTTGGGTAAAGTGCACGGCGAGGTTGGTTTGAAACAGGCTTCTAGGGGCAAGGCTGAAGTCATGCAAAGCTAGAAAAAAGCTCTTCATCAATGAGAAGCAAAGAAGAGCCAGGCTGAGGTTTGCAAAAGACCATAAGGATTAGACCTTAGAGGACTGGAGCAAAGTGATCTTCTCTGATAAGTCCAGTTTTCAGCTTTGCCCATCACCTGGTCATCTAATGGTTAGATGTAGACCTGGAGAGGCGTGTGCAAGCCACAGTGTCTCGCACCCACTGTGAAATTTATTGGAGGATCGGTGATGATCTGGGGGTGCTTCAGCAATGCTGGAATCGCGCAGATTTATTTTTGTGAAGGACACAAGCCATGTACAAGGTTATCCTGCAAGAAAACTTGCCACCAATTAGCAAGCACTACCCAGGTGCTGAACCAAAAATGGGCCGTCTCCTAAGCTTACATTCCTGCTTTTCAAATAAAGTTACAAAGAGAACACAGAAAAACTTATAATAGGAGAAAATTAGAAAGTTGCTTAAAATTGCATTATCTATCTGAATGATGAAAGAAAAACATTGGGTTTCATATCCATTTTAAGATACTTTTAAAATCACTTCTATTTTCAAATGTGCTTTATTGTCTTGGTATCCATTGTTGATACACCCATATCCTACACTAGTGAGGGTTAGCTAGTGATTGGTTCCTGCACACATTTGTCTCTTGTGATTAGCTAACTAGATGTGTTCAGCTAGCTGTTGGAAGTGCAATGTTGTTCCTTCAGCAAAGGCTAACAAGAGAATGAATCAAATTTAGGGATAAAAGTAAATTAGAAAGTTGTTAAATTATATGTGCTATCCGAATTATGAAATAAATATATGGGGTTTCCTGTCCCTTTAAAAGTAAAACTAAAATTTTCCAATTTTTGTCATCTAAGAATTTTTGACAACACTACAGGAAAATCTACTGCATCAACTTCCATATAATTTGACAGATATGTGAAAATCATAGAGGAGTTCTTGTTCTTTCAAGTTTTTCTAGTTATTTACCTTACTTCTAAAGTGCCAGTTTAGGTTATATTGATGTTAGTCACACAGACACAGTAGAATGCACCAAAGTTTGCATTAACATTTATTCTATTCCTGATTGAAATACATTTTTTAGTAATTTCTTCCATGATAAGGAAATTACTACAGTAGTTATGACAATTAAGGATGCACACTTGTATTATTAGACTTGTACAATAGTAAACTGTGTGTATATGTATGTATGTGACTTTATTTGTTTTGTATATACTGTATATGTGTGTGTGTATACAGTATCTCACAAAAGTGAGTACACCACTCACATGTTTGTAAATATTTTATTTTATCTTTTCTTGTGACAACACTGAAGAAATTACACTTTGCTACTAGGGATGCACAGAAATTTCGGCCGCAGAAAGTTTCGGCCGAAAATTGCATTTTTGGCTATTTCGTTTTTCGTTTTTTTTTGCCTGTTAGTTTCGGTAAACTTATTGTGTAGCATATTTCAAATTTGATGCTAGCCTAGAGCTGCTGTTTAAGTTTATTACTTCACTTACTGTTCTGCATACAATGAGTTTTCTAGGATTATACTTTATTTGGATAATTGGTAAAAAAAAACCTGTTAAATATGATTGTTACATAGTACTAAATGAAGAATAAAACAGTATATTGATATTTCTAATTGTTTTAAGTAGGGATGCAACAAAATTTTGGTCATTTTGGTCGAAAATTGCATTTTTTGCCTGTTTTTTTTTTTTTTTTTTTTCTTGGTAAAATTATTGTGTAGCATATTATTGTTTTAAGATATTTTTGTCCAATTTTAGTGTGTTACTTTCAATAAAAGTGTGGGCTTTTTTTTATTGGCTCTAATTATGCAAAAAAAAAAACTAAAAAAAAAATAATTTGAAAAAATACATTTTCGGTATCAGTTTCGGTTTTCGGCCAAGTGCATCCCGGATTTTCGGATTCGGTTTCGGTCCAGAATTTCCATTTCGGTTCCTCACTATTTGCTACAATGTAAAGTAGTGAGTGTACAGCCTGTATAACAGTGTAAATTTGCAGTCCACTCAAAATAACTCAACACACAGCCATTAATGTCTAAACCGTTGGCAACTGCCTTAACCCTCTTGGGAATGGAGTTCACCAGAGCTTCACAGTTTGCCACTGGAGTCCTCTTCCAATCCTCCATGACGACATCATGGAGCTGGTGGATGTTAGAGGCCCTGCGCTCCCCCACCTTCCATTTTTTGGATGCCCCACAGATGCTCAATAGGGTTTAGGTCTGGAGACATGCTTGGCCAGTCCATTACCTTTACCCTCAACTTCTTTAGCCAGGCAGTGGTCGTCTTGGAGGTGTGTTTGGAGTCGTTATCATGTTGAAATTCTGCCCTGCGGCCCAGTCTTTGAAGGGAGGGGATCTTGCTCTGCTTCAGTATGTCACAGTACATGTTGGCATTCATGGTTCCCTCAATGAACTGTAGCTCCCCAGTGCCGGCAGCACTCATGCAGGCCCAGACCATGACACTCCCACCACCCTCTCCCTGGAAACACTTCCGTCCTCACCTGAGATACTGCACACACAGCAGGCTCATCCACTTCGGAAGCAATAAAGTTTGGTCACAGGATTGGCTTGGCCGCCAAAAGACTTGCTCAACACAGGGTTGCCAGAAACCTTCAATTTGTAAAAAGAGCAATATCTGTGAAGCGCAATAAAGTGAAGCGCAATAAAATGAGGTATGCCTGTGTGTGTGTGTGTGTATGTATGTATATATGTGTGTATATATATATATATATATATATATATATATATATATATATATATATATATATATATATATATATAAATAATATCTCATAAAATGAGGTATGCCTGTGTATGTATGTATACATACCACAGGTGAGCGGGTATTATCGACTATCATTTACAATTGAATACAGTTCTAACATAGGAAATATATATTTTTTCCTTCTTTTCCCTAAATGTATGCGGATTACCTCCTCTGAAAGCGCTGTTAAAACCCTGTACTGCCATTCCACATTCTGTCTCACTATGGTGCAAGTTATATCCCCTTAACAGCATCATCTAGGGGTTGTTACATCTGCACAAATACATAAATATATTCAAGCTCATTTCCAGGCAATATTTTCAACCCCCTCTACATATAAATATATTTACAGTAATTAAATATAATAGATATTAACAGCTTGTATACCCACGGGGACCCTTTCGTATATTGCATATGTCACAAAAGAGCTATATATTTCTCTTACTCCATGCTAGTGCCCCTCATCCGAGATACTGCACATACAGCAGGCTCATCTGCTTCGGAAGCAATCAAGTCCAGGATCGGCTCGGTCACCACCTAGCATTTTTTTCCTGCCCCCCTTTAGCCTGAGAGCTCATGGCCCGGACCTTACAACCCCCCCTCACTCTGACAACCAAAACCCACTGGAGAGTCCCACTCAACACATTTCCCTCCAGAAACAGCTCCCAGATCAGCACTGTCCGGGTTTAAAAAAAACAAAAAGTAACATATAGTGAAGATAGGGAATTACAGCGCATCGTATATATGTTTGATGCAATGATTACCATTTTCTTTGTTCCCATGGTATTCTTTGTTGAAGAGATACCTACATAGGTGTCTGGAGCACTGCATGTCAGGAAATAGTGCAACCATCTAGTACTCATGCAAATGGGTAACATTCTTGAAAAACTGCTGCCGTATAGTGCTTCAGACACATGCAGTCGTGAGCTTACAGGAAAATTTGATAATAGAAGTAAATTGTTGTTTAAAATTGAATGCTTTATCTAAATCATAAAAGAAAAAAATTGAATTTCATGTCATTAAAATAATTGAATTAATAAAAACGTTTGTGTATTTTTTTTTTTTTTTAAAGATTTTAATGTTTACTGGAAAATATGGCTATGCTTGTTTTAAAATATTAATTGTATTTCGCACCTGATATTTTTTTTCTTTTTCTAGGTACATTAAGTCCATCTGCAAGTTATGGCAGATTAGAACCTCTGACTGAGCTAATTATCTCTCCAAAAAGCAGAGACTTTGGCATTTATTCTTCTTCTAGAACTGATGATTTATATGAAGGATCCAGTCACAGAGAGCTAGAGCAGAAAGCAAGTGGAACAGTTGAGAGAAGCAGAGAATATTTACCATCTGAGCAAGAGAGTGGACCTGACTGTCCAGATACCACGCTTGCGGACTCCAGTATTTGGAATACTCTTAGAAATTTTATTTTTCGTGTATTAGGAAAGAATAATTCAGAGTCTCTTAGCGATAAAGAACTATTTCTGAGGACTTCACTCAGAGGTGTTGAAGTTGAAGGAGTTTTCAGGGTATCAAAGAAAGTACCCGACCATATTGGGAATAGTCAAGCCTATGCTGACAATTGCAATGATAATACTGTTCATGTTTTCTTATGGTATCCAGAACCCCCTGGTGTAACACCAGAAGTTGTAGCAACATTTGGAAAAATTTCAGAGCTACCATCTCCAAAAAGGCGAAAAGAAAATGCCAAAAATAGTAATGACACATCAGGGAAAAAGAAGGATTTTGGAACCACTGAGAAAAACAAGGAGAAGACTGGCAGTATTAAGAAAACCAATACCTTTGTCAAGATTGTGTGGCATGGCTTTGAGGATCTCAAAGACGTCATTGAGTATGATATAAAGAATGGCAATACGCATGTTGGAAAAGTTTGGGTCAGTCTGCAGGAAGCTTCGCAAATATTTCTAGTGGACACAGTATACTGATCAGAAATTTAATTATATATTTAATGAGAAATTATTTGAATTTATAAATTAAGTAGTAGGAAGGGGGAGCTACGTCAAAATATTATAGTTCAGTATCTCGGGGCATAATATATAAGCAATGGCTACTATTTACCTACTTTTTTTTGTATATTATTCAAGAGCATTCTTCTGGCATTTTGTGGCTGTTACCTTTTTTATGTAACTTTACTATTTATTTGTTATATACTAATTGGGTATAACTTTCTCTGTTTTTATTAGTCAACGTGTCCAAATGCAGATGCCCCTGCTTACCCCTCAGCCAGTTTCTAAAAATAAATAAATAATGCTGCATTCTGCCAGTTTGATTTAATTAACTTAATACTTATAATAGTCAAATTACAACTTGCATAATGAACGTTGTTTATTTAAACATAATTTCATCTAAATTAGTACAGTGAAATGTATTAACTGGCCTTTAACTAATAAATTGCATGTTAAATACAAGTTTAGCACGGCTTTGGATGCTTGATTATTTCCTGCAATGGCTACTCCAGTCCTTCAGTTATTCAGCAGTAAATATGCCATATTGCTCACCCCATTGAATTTAAGAAGTGTGCATCAGCACCAATCATCAAACGCTACCCAGAGTGCTGAACCAAAAATGGACTAGCTCCTAAACTTAAATTCCTGCTTTTTCAAATAAAGATAGCAAGGCAATAAAGAAAATTTGATAATAGGACTAAATTAAAAAGTTGCCTAAAATTGCATGCTCTATCTGAATCATAAAAGAAAAAAATGTGGGTGTCATAATCCAGTGGTGTGAATATTTCTTGTGTTGCCTTAGATAATGGGGCATTTGTTGTCCCCCTAAACCTCCCATTCCCAACATGTATATCTTAACCTGTTAACAAACAGCACCATACCCTGTACGACGCAAGTCGTTATGCCCTTAAAGTGAAGGTCAATTTTCATGTGAAAGTGCCCGGTTTTTAAAAATACTATTAAAAACGGGCACTTTCATTCATGAAAATTGGCATGACACCATATTTTAAAAATACTTACCTTGTTCTTCTGAAACGCCGGATCGCCGTTCTGAAACGATGCCCCGCCTGCTTCTTCCTGGTTTACTTACCCAGCAATGACGAAACCGGTTTCCTCAGGAAATGATTACCCCGGGGGGGAAGCAGTGATTGGAGGATGCCGGAATCGTCATTGCAGACGTATGAAGAGGCTTGCGACGGGCTGGTGAAGCATTGGAGCGGCTTCAAAAAGAAAAGGTAGGTATATTTAAAAAAAAACAGCTGAAATGTCAATTTTCATGAATGAAAGTGCCCCTGTTTTTAATAGTTTTTTAAAAACCGGGCACTTTCACATGAAAATTGACCTTCACTTTAAGGACCAGCGACGTACCCAGTACATCGCTGTAGTCCTGGGCTTCTCTCTGCTGTGATCTCGCTAAAAATAGCGAGATTGCGCTGTTTCTTCATGCCCTTACGAGTGGGACACTGCAGAAATAGAGTTGCAGAGTTACTGATGCTCTCTGCATCGGACAGTGGTGGTGCGGATCGTTGATGGGTGGAAGGTTAAGGAGGGAGGCCGGTGAGAGACCCATCGCTGAAGGAGGGTGGGAGCGGGTGGGACCGCTACACCACACTACAGGCAATGAAAAAAAAAGTTCCGGCAGTACGGAAAAATACACCCTTGATTTAATCTTAATAAGTGTGTTAAAACATGTGCAGCATAAAACCGTATTCCAGTGTATTATTGAAGAGTTGTAATAGACGATATGCATTGTGGCTTATGTGTATGCAACTCCTATATTCATTTATATGTATAGCTTTATAAATGATTTGCAGCAACTATAATCTAAATCTAACTTTTAAAATATTAATGTGCATGCAAACCCATTAATGCACTCGTATATATACACATCCATACGAGAATGATAGAAAACTTCAAATGAGAAATGATCATTTTTACAGTGTCGCTTTTTCATATCTTCCCAGATTCCAGAGAGTTTGAAAAAGAAACTGAACATTAATGTTTCATCAGCAGTAAGAATACAGTCCTGTGACTCCTTTCCGAAAATTCCAACATCGCTTGTTGTGCAACCAAAGATGTCTTTTGTGAGTAATTAGTCAAAAAAATTGTGGCTTTTACAAATTTTGAAGGGGGAAATGCTTTTAAAAAGCATTTCATTGCATACACTGCTCTTACAGATGTTTAGTCCATGTGCGTATTTTAATACTATTGCTTTAAATCTTAAAGGGACAGTCTACAATATAATTGTTATTGTTTTAAAAGATAGATAATCCCTTTATTACCCATTCCCCAGTTTTGCATAACCAACACAGTTATATTAATATACCTTTTACCTCTGTGATTACCTTGTATCTAAGAACCTTCTTTCAGCCCCCTGATCACATGACTGTGACTGTTTATTATCTATTGTCTAGCATTTAGCATTGTGTTGTGCTAAATCTTAAATAACTTTCTGTGCCTGAACACAGTGTTATCTATATGGCCCACGTGAACTACCAAGTCTTTTGTTGTGAAAAACAATTTAAAAAGCATGTGATAAGAGGCAGCCCTCAAGGGCTTAGAAATTAGCATATGAGCCTACCTAGGTTTAGTTTAAACTAAGAATACCAAGAGAAAAAAGTAAATTTGATGATAAAAGTAAATTACATGTCCTATCTGAATAATGAAAGTTTAATTTTGACTAGACTGTCCCTTTAAGCATGCTTTCGTTTATACATGGTTAAACTACTGATCTTCTAGAGATGTATCAAACTTATTTACATAAAAATTCGCACAATATGGGAAATATCAGGGTTTTTGGTTATAGTTGAAATTCCTGGCTTAAAACCCCATAGTCTTTGCCATCACCATTTGTAAACATCTTTAAACATTTTTACTATTTTTTTTTATTTTGGTAAGTGAAGGAGTTCTAGGTAAGGGACTCTTATTACAATTACCATTGTGTGCAGCTTCTGATCTCATAAACAGCTATTACCTTTTTTATTACTATTTTTTGTTAATAGAACTTGAAGTGTGATTGAACGTAAACCTTAAACCAGGTGATTGATGGTTGGAAAAGAACATTTAATTAAAAGGTCTTTAGAAGGAGCAAAGTTTAGTTTGACATGTTTTTTGGCCACCTTTTTAATGTTATACTCATTTTATGGAAATTCTGTGTAAACCTCTCCTCCCAGAACCTGTTGTACTTTTCAATCAAACACTGTTAAGTAGGGAATGCCATTGTTTATGTATTGAAAGAATAGATTGATTTAGAAGCAATATTACACGTTATGTGAGAACATCCTAACCCAGAACGTACAACAGGTTGAATATTTTTGTATAGAAGGTTATAAGTGTCACATTGTTTAATTTGGGGAATTTGATTTCATAGACAATCATCATTTTACCTTTGACTTTGTAGGAAAAGAAAATGACTGAAGAAGATATAAAATGCACATTTAACACCTGGTTGCAGTCTTCCACTTCCTTAGCAAGGCCTTGGATCTTAGGGAAGTCAGACCACATACAGATGAGTGTCAGTGGAGGTATGTAGTGGAATGTCTGATTATGTATCTTCTATAAACCCCATTTGCACTTTTTCTCTATTATATTCACTCCAGACAGGCACATCTGCATAATTTAACTTCACGTTAAACTTGTACTCCGCTTCTGATGCACTCTTCTGAATAACAATGCAAACATCTCCCTCCTGGTAGCTTCTGCCAGTTGCTGCTCTGACTTGCCCAGCCATCCTGCTTAGCTCTTTGCTTATCATATTCTGCTGTACATAAACCAGTGTGTTGGTCCTGCTAGTTCATTCCTGCTGGATCATTTTTCTCAGTGATATAATTCATATTCTGCTTGACCATCTCTCTCGTAATTTATTTGTCTAGAGCTTTATCAGATTCTGATCTAATATACCTTATTTAAATCTATTACTTATTTGTCTTTACCTTGTCAACAACCTTCATAATCTCCAACCAAGATATTGTGCTCCATGTTCAGCCTTCCTTTGATAAACAGTATGTGAATCGGAGATAGCCAGCATTTCTTACATGTCCTGTAATATAGAAGAAGACATTTTACTAATGGCCTGAATTCACTGGGCTTTTCATGTTTACACATAATATTCACACTGTTAGAAAGAACCTATATTCCTGAGCCAGTCCTTTCAATCTTGAATAATAATAGATATGTATCTACATCTGAACAAAGACCTAAATTTCACTTTCAGAGATTGATTTTATGGACCATCCTCCATAGGATGATGATGCTAGTTCAACTCTATGTGTAAAAAAGATTTATTTGGACAATGCGGGAGCTTTTTGAGAACAAGACACTTGTTATATTGTGCTTTAGCTTATTATGGAGATCTGTACATAAAAGAACATAGAATCACAACTGCTGATTTACCTATTTATCGTTCAAGCAAAGGATCACCTTATTTCATATGTTACTAAATGATAATATTTAGATACTTGTTGCTTTAAGTGGTAGAATATTATTCAGGCATATTAGATGCAATGTTTCATTATACATATGCTGTAGGAAAACGGAAACATTGCAAAAGCCTCTTACTCTCCCTGGATTACAACAAGATACCTTATGGAAGGTAACAGGAGTAAACTGAAGGTGCTCGTTTATGTCCTGGGGTTCGTGATTTCAACAATATGGATTCTGGAAATGTGTCTAAAGTGATCAAAGATTAAGGAGGTGAAGATGCTAAAAAAGTGAAAAAAATCTACAGTCCCCCTCTAAATCGAAATGTCCCTTTAAAGGAGAGAGGGGAGACTTGCTATGGGATTATAAAATAGTGTTGATTGTGTGTGTCACAAATGTTTATATACAGATAGTAGCAGGCATCGAATCACATCAGTGGCAATCCATGTTGTATGTTTGGGGGATAAAGTAATATACTGAGCTCCCTAATAAAGTGCCTCCCCACACTTTCGTGTAACAATCTGTTAGCTGATGTTGCTCTGAATGTTCTGTACGTTAAGCACTATGTGCCCTAGAGCGAGATGTGAGGTCTTCACATGAAAAATGCTTCAGCTGAGAGTGTTATACATAAGAGCACAAACAAGGTATAACATGGGTTCTCACTGTCAGCCTTCCTTTGTGGGAGTCAGGCGTCAAAAGGCGGTCCTGGGCATCCTCTCACTTCCGTTATCCAGAGTTCCTCTCTGGGTATAACATAGCCTGTTCGCCAATCGCCTGATATTCCCTTGTTTTTCCTCGTCCGATCGTGCTGGTATAGAAGGCACTGCTGTCTGTGACGTCACAAGTGGGCTTGCCTTATGTGACAAAGTGACTGACACACATGCTCAAAATACTGCCACACAGCTGTGAGTGTATTTTAACAAGCTTTGAGTAAGGCTATGGCCGAAATGCGTAAGCTTGCTTTCTAGGCATCCCACTTTGATACCACCCATGTTGTGGCTTTTAATTAATGGTCAATAAAGCATTGCATCTTTTATTCAACATTATCTACTCTAGATTCTTATTTCTTATATTCATTTTCTGGAAATGTGCACATAAGAAACTTTACCAGAGTTTGCTCTTACCGTTGGCAAGCAGCATGGAATGCTGGATTCAGAGAGGAAGGGAAGTGACGTCACCCCCGGTGGCTAGTGGTTGCAGAGCAGATCCCTGGAACAGGAACTCTGGATAGATGACAAGTTCTTAGACTGACACAAAAGTAAGGCAGTATTCGAAGTTGAAAAAACATAATTTATGTAAGAACTTACCTGATAAATTCATTTCTTTCATATTAGCAAGAGTCCATGAGCTAGTGACGTATGGGATATACATTCCTACCAGGAGGGGCAAAGTTTCCCAAACCTCAAAATGCCTATAAATACACCCCTCACCACACCCACAAATCAGTTTAACGTATAGCCAAGAAGTGGGGTGATAAGAAAAAAGTGCGAAGCATAAAAAATAAGGAATTGGAATAATTGTGCTTTATACAAAAATATCATAACCACCACAAAAAAGGGTGGGCCTCATGGACTCTTGCTAATATGAAAGAAATGAATTTATCAGGTAAGTTCTTACATAAATTATGTTTTCTTTCATGTAATTAGCAAGAGTCCATGAGCTAGTGACGTATGGGATAATGACTACCCAAGATGTGGATCTTCCACGCAAGAGTCACTAGAGAGGGAGGGATAAAATAAAGACAGCCAATTCCGCTGAAAAAAATCCACACCCAAAACAAAGTTTAAATCTTATGATGAAAAAAACTGAAATCATAAGCAGAAGAATCAAACTGAAACAGCTGCCTGAAGTACTTTTCTACCAAAAACTGCTTCAGAAGAAGAAAACACATCAAAATGGTAGAATTTAGTAAAAGTATGCAAAGAAGACCAAGTGGCTGCTTTGCAAATCTGATCAACAGAAGCTTCATTCCTAAACGCCCAGGAAGTAGAAACTGACCTAGTAGAATGAGCTGTAATCCTTTGAGGCGGAGTTTTACCCGACTCGACATAAGCATGATGAATCAAAGATTTTAATCAAGATGCCAAAGAAATGGCAGAAGCCTTCTGACCTTTCCTAGAACCGGAAAAGATAACAAATAGACTAGAAGTCTTTCGGAAATCCTTAGTAGCTTCAACATAATATTTCAAAGCTCTAACTACATCCAAAGAATGCAATGACTTTTCCTTAGAATTCTTAGGATTAGGACACAATGAAGGAACCACAATTTCTCTACTAATGTTGTTAGAATTCACAACCTTAGGTAAAAATTTAAAAGAAGTTCGCAACACCGCCTTATCCTGATGAAAAATCAGAAAAGGAGACTCACAAGAAAGAGCAGATAATTCAGAAACTCTTCTAGCAGAAGAGATGCCAAAAGAAACAAAACTTTCCAAGAAAGTAATTTAATGTCCAGCGAATGCATAGGTTCAAACGGAGGAGCTTGAAGAGCCCTCAGAACCAAATTCAAACTCCACGGAGGAGAGATTGACTTAATGACAGGTTTTATACGAACCAAAGCTTGTACAAAACAATGAATATCAGGAAGACTAGCAATCTTTCTGTGAAAAAGAACAGAAAGAGCAGAGATTTGTCCTTTCAAGGAACTTGCAGACAAACCTTTATCCAAACCATCCTGAAGAAACTGTAAAATTCTAGGAATTCGAAAAGAATGCCAAGAAAAATGATGAGAAAAACACCAAGAAATGTAAATCTTCCAGACTCGATAATATATCTTCCTAGATACAGATTTACGAGCCTGCAACATAGTATTAATCACAGAGTCAGAGAAACCTCTATGACTGAGAATCAAGCGTTCAATCTCCATACCTTCAAATTTAAGGATTTGAGATCCTGATGGAAAAAAGGACCTTGTGATAGAAGGTCTGGTCTTAACGGAAGAGTCCACGGTTGGCAAGTGGCCATCCGGACAAGATCCGCATACCAAAACCTGTGAGGCCATGCTGGAGCCACCAGCAGAACAAACGAACACTCCTTTAGAATCTTGGAAATCACTCTTGGAAGAAGAACTAGAGGCGGAAAGATATAGGCAGGATGATACTTCCAAGGAAGTGACAATGCATCCACTGCCTCCGCTTGAGGATCCCTGGATCTGGACAGATACCTGGGAAGCTTCTTGTTTAGATGAGAAGCCATCAGATCTATTTCTGGAAGTCCCCACATTTGAACAATCTGAAGAAATACCTCTGGGTGAAGAGACCATTCGCCCGGATGTAACGTTTGGCGACTGAGATAATCCGCTTCCCAATTGTCTATACCTGGGATATGAACCGCAGAAATTAGACAGGAGCTGGATTCCGCCCATACCAGTATTCGAGATACTTCTTTCATAGCCAGAGGACTGTGAATCCCTCCTTGATGATTGACATATGCCACGGTTGTGACATTGTCCGTCTGAAAACAAATGAACGACTCTCTCTTTAGAAGAGGCCATGACTGAAGAGCTCTGAAAATTGCACGGAGTTCCAAAATGTTGATTGGTAATCTCACCTCTTGAGATTCCCAAACCCCTTGTGCTGTCAGAAACCCCCAAACGGCTCCCCAACCTGTCAGACTTGCATCTGTTGAAATCACAGTCCAGGTCGGAAGAACAAAAGAAGCCCCCTGAACTAAACGATGGTGGTCTGTCCACCACGTCAGAGATTGTCGTACAATCGGTTTTAAAGATATTAATTGAGATATCTTTGTATAATCCCTGCACCACTGGTTCAGCATACAGAGCTGAAGAGGTCGCATGTGAAAACGAGCAAAGTGGATCGCGTCCGATGCAGCAGTCATAAGACCTAGAATTTCCATGCATAAGGCTACCGAAGGGAATGATTGAGACTGAAGGTTTCGACAAGCTGAAACCAATTTTAGACGTCTCTTGTATGTCAGAGACAGAGTCATGGATACTGAATCTATCTGAAAACCTAAAAAAGTTACCCTTGTCTGAGGAATCAATGAACTTTTTGGTAAATTGATCCTCCAACCATGTTCTCGAAGAAACAATACAAGTTGATTCGTATGAGATTCTGCTAAATGTGAAGACTGAGCAAGTACCAAGATATCGTCCAAATAAGGAAATACCACAATACCCTGTTTTCTGATTACAGAGAGAAGGGCACCGAGAACCTTTGTAAAAATCCTTGGAGCTGTTGCTAGGCCAAACGGCAGAACCACAAACTGGTAATGCTTGTCTAGGAAAGAGAATCTCAGAAACTGATAGTGATCTGGATGAATCGGAATATGCAGATATGCGTCCTGTAAATCTATTGTGGACATATAATTCCCTTGCTGAACAAAAGGCAGAATAGTCCTTATAGTTACCATCTTGAATGTTGGTATCCTTACATAATGATTGAATATTTTTAAATCCAGAACTGGTCTGAAGGAATTCTCCTTCTTTGGTACAATGAAAAGATTTGAGTAAAACCCCAGCCCCTGTTCCAGAACTGGAACTGGCATAATTACTCCAGCCAACTCTAGATCTGAAACACATTTCAGAAATGCTTGAGCCTTCACTGGATTTACTGGGACACGGGAAAGAAAAAATCTTCTTGCAGGAGGCCTTATCTTGAAGCCTATTCTGTACCCTTGTGAAACAATGTTCTTAATCCAAAGATTGTGAATCGAATTGATCCAAATTTCTTTGAAAAATCGTAATCTGCCCCCTACCAGCTGAGCTGGAATGAGGGCCGCACCTTCATGTTGACTTGGGAGCTGGCTTTGGCTTTCTAACAGGCTTGGATTTATTCCAGACTGGAGATGGTTTCCAAACTGATACTGCTCCTGTAGGGGAAGGATCAGGCTTTTGTTCCTTATTGTGACGAAAGGAACAAAAACGATTAATAGACCTAAATTTACCCTTAGATTTTTTATCCTGTGGTAAAAAAGTTCCTTTCCCTCCAGTAACAGTTGAAATAATAGAATCCAACTGTGAACCGAATAATTTATTACCCTGGAAAGAAAGGGAAAGCAAAGTTGACTTAGAAGACATATCCGCATTCCAAGTTTTAAGCCATAAAGCTCTTCTAGCTAAAATAGCTAGAGACATATACCTGACATCAACCCTGATGATATCAAAGATGGCATCACAAATAAAATTATTAGCATGTTGAAGAAGATTAACAATGCTATGAGAATTATGATCTGATACTTGTTGCGCTAAAGCTTCCAACCAAAAAGTTGAAGCTGCAGCAACATCCGCTAAAGATATAGCAGGTTTAAGAAGATTACCTGAACATAAGTAAGCTTTTCTTAGAAAGGATTCAATTTTCCTATCTAAAGGATCTTTAAAGGAAGTACTATCTGCCGTAGGAATAGTAGTACGTTTAGCAAGAGTAGAGATAGCCCCATCAACCTTAGGGATTTTGTCCCAAAACTCTAATCTGTCAGCTGGCACAGGATATAATTGCTTAAAACGTTTAGAAGGAGTGAATGAATTACCCAAATTATTCCATTCCCTGGAAATTACTTCAGAAATAGCATCAGGGACAGGAAAAACTTCTGGAATAACTACAGGAGATTTAAAAACCTTATTTAAACGTTTAGATTTAGTATCAAGAGGACCAGATTCCTCTATCTCTAATGCAATTAAGACTTCTTTAAGTAAAGAACGAATAAATTCCATTTTGAATAAATATGAAGATTTATCAGTATCAACCTCTGAAACTGAATCCTCTGAACCAGAGGAAACATTATCGGAATCGGAATGATGATGTTCATTTAAAAATTCATCTGAAAAATGAGAAGTTTTAAAAGACCTTTTCCGTTTACTAGAAGGAGAAATAACAGACATAGCCTTCTTAATGGATTTAGAAACAAAATCTCTTATGTTAACAGGAACACTCTGAGTATTAGATGTTGATGGAACAACAACAGGTAATGAAACATTACTAAAGGAAATATTATCTGCATTAACAAGTTTGTCATGACATTCATTACAAACAACAGCTGGAGGAACAGATACCACAAGTTTATAGCAAATACACTTAACTTTGGTAGATCCAACATCAGGCAGCGATTTTCCAGAAGTATCTTCTGATTCAGCGTCCAACTGAGACATCTTGCAATATGTAATAGAAAAAACAACATATAAAGCAAAATTGATCAAATTCTTTAAATGACAGTTTCAGGAATGGGAAAAAATGCCAGTGAACAAGCTTCTAGCAACCAGAAACAAATAAACAATAAGACTTAAATAATGACGCCTATATTTTTTGGCGCCTAAATGCTTTTAGCGCCAAAAATGACGCCACATCCGGTAACGCCGACACTTTTGGCGCAAAAACGTCAAAAATGACGCGACTTCCGGTGACAAGAACAACGCCGGAAATAACAAATATTTTTTTGCGCCAAAAAAGTCTGCGCCAAAAATGACGCAATAAAATTAAGCATTTTCAGCCCCCGTGAGCCTAACAGCCCACAGGAAAAAAAGTCAAATTTTTAAGGTAAGAAAAAAATTGATTATTCAAATGCATTATCCCATATAATGAAACTGACTGTCTGAAATAAGGAATGTTGAACATCCTGAATCAAGGCAAATAAATATTTAAACACAATTATTTAGAACTTTATATAAAAGTGCCCAACCATAGCTTAGAGTGTCACAAAAATAAGACTTACTTACCCCAGGACACTCATCTACATGTAGTAGAAAGCCAAACCAGTACTGAAACGAGAATCAGTAGAGGTAATGGTATATAAGAGTATATCGTCGATCTGAAAAGGGAGGTAAGAGATGAATCTCTACGACCGATAACAGAGAACCTATGAAATAGACCCCGTAGAAGGAGATCATTGAATTCAAATAGGCAATACTCTCTTCACATCCCTCTGACATTCACTGCACGCTGAGAGGAAAACCGGGCTCCAACCTGCTGCGGAGCGCATATCAACGTAGAATCTAGCACAAACTTACTTCACCACCTCCACAGGAGGCAAAGTTTGTAAAACTGATTTGTGGGTGTGGTGAGGGGTGTATTTATAGGCATTTTGAGGTTTGGGAAACTTTGCCCCTCCTGGTAGGAATGTATATCCCATACGTCACTAGCTCATGGACTCTTGCTAATTACATGAAAGAAAGTAGAGATTAATAGTGTAATGACACAAGTCAGTATTCTTTGGATAGAAACAATGTTAGCTTACGACCGCAAAACAATACCAAGCAATTACGTATCTGGGAATGAGGCTTAAATAGCCTTGTCAGAGAAGCGTAGAGCATCACTTAAAGGAACAGGCACCAATAAATTATAACATTACTCTGAACAGAATAATAAGCTCAGGAATGTGACATCATCCCCACTGGATATTGTCAAATTCTCAAAACATTGGCCAGCTTATCTAGAGAAATCTCTCCTAGCCGGCATATTGTCAGACGTGACCTCTGTAGTTGGCTTCAACTATAAACGTTATTTACTGTAAAATGGATGGTGTTAAATACAAAACATATGGTAGCTTCTAATATTTCCAGATGGACACTCTGAGTGCCTATTTTACTAAAGGTCTCTGGTCTGGTGAGATAATCTAAGAAGTCTTGTCTCGCCAGTTGGGTTCTAAATGTGAAAGAGAAAAATACATTACAATATGTTTGTTTTTTTATTTAAAAAAAAAAAATATTTTGAGTGATTTTCTCCATGCTTGAGAGTATTTAAAAATAAATTTACAGGTGGTTGCAAAGGAGATTTCTGTCATGTAAGTGGCAAGAGTCCATGAGCTAGTGACGTATGGGATGTACATATTTACCAGTAGTGGGCAAAGTTTCCCAAACCTCAAAATGCCTATAAATACACCTCCTACCTCACTCGTACCTCAGTTTTTCAAACTTTGCCTCCTGTCGAGGTGGTGAAGCAAGATGTGCTTGATTTTCTTCTGTGAAAGGCGCTTCTAAGCATTTTGAAGCCTAAATTCCTCTCAAAGTACAGTATTTGTCTGAGGGATGTGAAGGGAGTATTGCCTGATGACACCATGTTTTCGCCTATGGGAAATCTATTCTAAGGCTCTCTGTAAATCGGTCGCAGGGATTAATCTGCTTCCTCCCTTTACAGATCGACATTATACTCCTCTACAATTACCTCTGATGATATGTTTCAGTACTGCTTTGGCTGTCTGCTATATGTGGATAGGTGTCTTCTGGTAAGTATATATTATTTTTAAGAGACTCTCAGCTATGTTTGGCACTTTATATTATAAAGTTTTTAATGTATATTGCATATATTTGCCATGAGTCAGGTCTGTGTATTTCCCTTTGCAGTCTAACAGTTTCAGCATGGAAATTATGTTCATGGGAGATTTTAGGTATTTTTTTCTTTCCTGGGGTTCCAGTTAGTTGTAATTTGAAGTCTGTATATCAAAATTTTCGTGGGCTAACTAGGCTCGCAATGATGCAAAAATGCTACTTTCTCCAACATAGGTGTGTCCGGTCCACGGCGTCATCCTTACTTGTGGGATATTCTCTTCCCCAACAGGAAATGGCAAAGAGCCCAGCAAAGCTGGTCACATGATCCCTCCTAGGCTCCGCCTACCCCAGTCATTCTCTTTGCCGTTGTACAGGCAACATCTCCACGGAGATGGCTTAGAGTTTTTTAGTGTTTAACTGTAGTTTTTCATTATTCAATCAAGAGTTTGTTATTTTCAAATAGTGCTGGTACGTACTATTTACTCAGAAACAGAAAAGAGATGAAGAATTCTGTTTGTATGAGGAAAATGATTTTAGCAACCGTAACTAAAATCCATGGCTGTTCCACACAGGACTGTTGAGAGCATTAACTTCAGTTGGGGGAACAGTTTGCAGTCCTTGCTGCTTGAGGTATGACACATTCTAACAAGACGATGTAATGCTGGAAGCTGTCATTTTCCCTATGGGATCCGGTAAGCCATGTTTATTACGATTGTAAATAAGGGCTTCACAAGGGCTTATTTAGACTGTAGACATTTTTTGGGCTAAATCGATTGATATTAACTCTTATTTAGCCTTGAGGAATCATTTATTCTGGGTATTTTGATATAATAATATCGGCAGGCACTGTTTTAGACACCTTATTCTTTAGGGGCTTTCCCAAAGCATAGGCAGAGTCTCATTTTCGCGCCGGTGTTGCGCACTTGTTTTTGAGAGGCATGGCATGCAGTCGCATGTGAGAGGAGCTCTGATACTTATAAAAGACTTCTGAAGGCATCATTTGGTATCGTATTCCCCTTGGGTTTGGTTGGGTCTCAGCAAGCAGATACCAGGGACTGTAAAGGGGTTAAAGCTTAAAACGGCTCCGGTTCCGTTATTTTAAGGGTTAAAGCTTCCAAATTTGGTGTGCAATATTTTCAAGGCTTTAAGACACTGTGGTGAAAGTTTTGTGAATTTTGAACAATTCCTTCATGTTTTTTTTGCAATTGCAGTAATAAAGTGTGTTCAGTTTAAAATTTAAAGTGACAGTAACGGTTTTATTTAAAAACGTTTTTTGTACTTTCTTATCAAGTTTATGCCTGTTTAACATGTCTGAACTATCAGATAGACTGTGTTCTGAATGTGGGGAAGCCAGAATTCCTATTCATTTAAATAAATGTGATTTATGTGATAATGATAATGATGCCCAAGATGATTCCTCAAGTGAGGGGAGTAAGCATGGTACTGCATCATTCCCTCCTTCGTCTACACGAGTCTTGCCCACTCAGGAGGCCCCTAGTACATCTAGCGCGCCAATACTCCTTACTATGCAACAATTAACGGCTGTAATGGATAATTCTGTCAAAAACATTTTAGCCAAAATGAACCCTTGTCAGCGTAAGCGTGGATGCTCTGTTTTTGTTACTGAAGAGCATGACGACGCTGATATTAATATCTCTGAAGGGCCCCTAACCCAATCTGAGGGGGCCAGGGAGGTTTTGTCTGAGGGAGAAATTACTGATTTAGGGAATATTTCTCAGCAGGCTGAATCTGATGTGATTACTTTTAAATTTAAATTGGAACATCTCCGCATTTTGCTTAAGGAGGTATTATCCACTCTGGATGATTGTGAAAATTTGGTCATCCCAGAGAAACTATGTAAAATGGACAAGTTCCTAGAGGTGCCGGGGCTCCCAGAAGCTTTTCCTATACCCAAGCGGGTGGCGGACATTGTTAATAAAGAATGGGAAAGGCCCGGTATTCCTTTCGTCCCTCCCCCCATATTTAAAAAATTGTTTCCTATGGTCGACCCCAGAAAGGACTTATGGCAGTCAGTCCCCAAGGTCGAGGGAGCGGTTTCTACTTTAAACAAACGCACCACTATTCCCATAGAGGATAGTTGTGCTTTCAAAGATCCTATGGATAAAAAATTAGAAGGTTTGCTTAAAAAGATGTTTGTTCAGCAGGGTTACCTTCTACAACCCATTTCATGCATTGTCCCTGTCACTACAGCCGCATATTTCTGGTTTGATGAACTGATTAAGGTGCTCGATAGTGACTCGCCTCCTTATGAGGAGATTATGGACAGAGTCAATACTCTCAAATTGGCTAATTCTTTCACTCTAGACGCCTCTTTGCAATTGGCTAAGTTAGCGGCTAAGAATTCTGGGTTTGCTATTGTGGCGCGCAGAGCGCTTTGGTTGAAATCTTGGTCGGCTGATGCGTCTTCCAAGAACAAGCTACTAAACATTCCTTTCAAGGGGAAAACGCTGTTTGGTCCTGACTTGAAAGAGATTATCTCTGATATCACTGGGGGTAAGGGCCATGCCCTTCCTCAGGATCGGCCTTTCAAGGCAAAAAATAGACCTAATTTTCGTCCCTTTCGTAAAAACGGACCAGCCCAAGGTGCTACGTCCTCTAAGCAAGAAGGTAATACTTCTCAGGCCAAGCCAGCTTGGAGACCAATGCAAGGCTGGAACAAGGGAAAGCAGGCAAAGAAACCTGCCACTGCTACCAAGACAGCATGAAATATCGGCCCCCGATCCGGGACCGGATCTGGTGGGGGGCAGACTCTCTCTCTTCGCTCAGGCTTGGGCAAGAGATGTTCTGGATCCTTGGGCGCTAGAAATAGTCTCCCAGGGTTATCTTCTGGAATTCAAGGGACTTCCCCCAAGGGGAAGGTTCCACAGGTCTCAGTTGTCTTCAGACCACATAAAAAGACAGGCATTCTTACTTTGCGTAGAAGACCTGTTAAAAATGGGAGTGATTCATCCTGTTCCATTGAGAGAACAAGGGATGGGGTTCTACTCCAATCTGTTCATAGTTCCCAAAAAAGAGGGAACATTCAGACCAATCCTAGATCTCAAGATCTTAAACAAATTTCTCAAGGTCCCATCTTTCAAGATGGAAACCATTCGAACTATCCTTCCTTCCATCCAGGAAGGTCAATTCATGACCACGGTGGATTTAAAGGATGCGTATCTACATATTCCTATCCACAAGGAACATCATCGGTTCCTAAGGTTTGCATTCTTGGACAAACATTACCAGTTCGTGGCGCTTCCTTTCGGATTAGCCACTGCTCCAAGGATTTTCACAAAGGTACTAGGGTCCCTTCTAGCTGTGCTAAGACCAAGGGGCATTGCAGTAGTACCTTACCTGGACGACATTCTGATTCAAGCGTCGTCCCTCCCTCGAGCAAAGGCTCACACGGACATCGTCCTGGCCTTTTTCAGATCGCACGGCTGGAAAGTGAACGTGGAAAAGAGTTCTCTATCCCCGTCAACAAGGGTTCCCTTCTTGGGAACAATTATAGACTCCTCAGAAATGAGGATTTTTCTAACAGAGGCCAGAAAGACAAAGCTCCTGGACTCTTGTCGAATACTTCATTCCGTTCCTCTTCCTTCCGTAGCTCAGTGCATGGAAGTGATCGGGTTGATGGTAGCGGCAATGGACATAGTTCCTTTTGCGCGCATTCATCTAAGACCGTTACAACTGTGCATGCTCAGTCAGTGGAATGGGGACTATACAGACTTGTCTCCAAAGATACAAGTAAATCAGAGGACCAGAGACTCACTCCGTTGGTGGCTGTCCCTGGACAACCTGTCACGAGGGATGACATTCCACAGACCAGAGTGGGTCATTGTCACGACCGACGCCAGTCTGATGGGCTGGGGCGCGGTCTGGGGATCCCTGAAAGCTCAGGGTCTTTGGTCTCGGGAAGAATCTCTTCTACCGATAAATATTCTGGAACTGAGAGCGATATTCAATGCTCTCAAGGCTTGGCCTCAGCTAGCGAGGACCAAGTTCATACGGTTTCAATCAGACAACATGACGACTGTTGCGTACATCAACCATCAGGGGGGAACAAGGAGTTCCCTAGCGATGGAAGAAGTGACCAAGATCATTCTATGGGCGGAGTCTCACTCCTGCCACCTGTCTGCTATCCACATCCCGGGAGTGGAAAATTGGGAAGCGGATTTTCTGAGTCGTCAGACATTGCATCCGGGGGAGTGGGAACTCCATCCGGAAATCTTTGCCCAAGTCACTCAACTTTGGGGCATTCCAGACATGGATCTGATGGCCTCTCGTCAGAACTTCAAAGTTCCTTGCTACGGGTCCAGATCCAGGGATCCCAAGGCGGCTCTAGTGGATGCACTAGTAGCACCTTGGACCTTCAAACTAGCTTATGTGTTCCCGCCGTTTCCTCTCATCCCCAGGCTGGTA
Source organism: Bombina bombina (assembly GCF_027579735.1). Taxonomy (NCBI): domain Eukaryota; kingdom Metazoa; phylum Chordata; class Amphibia; order Anura; family Bombinatoridae; genus Bombina; species Bombina bombina. The sequence continues at coordinate 290,995,123 of NC_069503.1, read as the reverse complement.
GCCAGGATCAATCAGGAGAGGGCGTCGGTGATCTTGATAGCTCCTGCGTGGCCACGCAGGACTTGGTATGCAGATCTGGTGAATATGTCATCGGCTCCACCTTGGAAGCTACCTTTGAGGCGAGACCTTCTTGTTCAGGGTCCGTTCGAACATCCGAATCTGGTTTCACTCCAGCTGACTGCTTGGAGATTGAACGCTTGATTTTTCGAAGCGAGGTTTCTCAGATTCTGTTATCGATACTCTTGTTCAGGCCAGAAAGCCTGTAACTAGAAAGATTTACCACAAAATTTGGAAAAAATATATCTGTTGGTGTGAATCTAAAGGATTCCCTTGGGACAAGGTTAAGATTCCTAGGATTCTATCCTTCCTTCAAGAAGGATTGGAAAAAGGATTATCGGCAAGTTCCCTGAAGGGACAGATTTCTGCCTTGTCGGTGTTACTTCACAAAAAACTGGCAGCTGTGCCAGATGTTCAAGCCTTTGTTCAGGCTCTGGTTAGAATCAAGCCTGTTTACAAACCTTTGACTCCTCCTTGGAGTCTCAATTTAGTTCTTTCAGTTCTTCAGGGGGTTCCGTTTGAACCCTTACATTCCGTTGATATTAAGTTATTATCTTGGAAAGTTTTGTTTTTAGTTGCAATTTCTTCTGCTAGAAGAGTTTCAGAATTATCTGCTCTGCAGTGTTCTCCTCCTTATCTGGTGTTCCATGCAGATAAGGTGGTTTTACGTACTAAACCTGGTTTTCTTCCAAAAGTTGTTTCTAACAAAAACATTAACCAGGAGATTATCGTACCTTCTCTGTGTCCGAAACCAGTTTCAAAGAAGGAACGCTTGTTGCACAATTTGGATGTTGTTCGCGCTCTAAAATTCTATTTAGATGCTACAAAGGATTTTAGACAAACATCTTCCCTGTTTGTTGTTTATTCAGGTAAAAGGAGAGGTCAAAAAGCAACTTCTACCTCTCTCTCTTTTTGGATTAAAAGCATCATCAGATTGGCTTACGAGACTGCCGGACGGCAGCCTCCCGAAAGAATCACGGCTCATTCCACTAGGGCTGTGGCTTCCACATGGGCCTTCAAGAACGAGGCTTCTGTTGATCAGATATGTAGGGCAGCGACTTGGTCTTCACTGCACACTTTTACCAAATTTTACAAGTTTGATACTTTTGCTTCTTCTGAGGCTATTTTTGGGAGAAAGGTTTTGCAAGCCGTGGTGCCTTCCATTTAGGTGACCTGATTTGCTCCCTCCCTTCATCCGTGTCCTAAAGCTTTGGTATTGGTTCCCACAAGTAAGGATGACGCCGTGGACCGGACACACCTATGTTGGAGAAAACAGAATTTATGTTTACCTGATAAATTTCTTTCTCCAACGGTGTGTCCGGTCCACGGCCCGCCCTGGTTTTTTTAATCAGGTCTGATAATTTATTTTCTTTAACTACAGTCACCACGGTACCATATGGTTTCTCCTATGCTATTATTCCTCCTTAACGTCGGTCGAATGACTGGGGTAGGCGGAGCCTAGGAGGGATCATGTGACCAGCTTTGCTGGGCTCTTTGCCATTTCCTGTTGGGGAAGAGAATATCCCACAAGTAAGGATGACGCCGTGGACCGGACACACCGTTGGAGAAAGAAATTTATCAGGTAAACATAAATTCTGTTTTTAATTGTGGCAATTTTGGCGTAATTATTTTTGGTGCAAAGTCGCAACTGTTGTGACGCGAGTCACGTAATTTCTTGCGTCTTTATTGACGCACATTGTTTTGGCGCAAATTCGCACCTGTTATGACGCGAGTTGCGTCATTTAATTCTGTTAGCTTTGGCGCCAAAAGTTTTTTCCTCTGCATTTGTGTCATCTTTGTGTCATTCTTGGCACCATAATTTGTTATATTAAGTCTCTCCCTCTTTTGCAGACTTCTCTCATTTGTTTATATAAACAAAATATAATTATATTTTTGCTTTTGCTTTTTCTTTTGTATAAGAATTTTTATCATAAGCATTTTTTTTCCATTCCTGAAACTGCTATTTTGAGGAAATGGGATATTTTGTTTAAATGTTGTTGTTTCTTTTTTGTTACATTTTGCAAGATGTCTCAAACTGATCCTGCCTCTGATGTTACTGTAGGAAGCTGCCTTAACACAATTCTACCAAAGCTACTTTGTTGTAAATTAGCTGATCTTACTTCTTCAGCTCAAATATGTGTCACTTGTTATAATAAATTATTACATGCTGATAATGTTTCTACAAGTACAAATACATCTACTGTTATTCCTTCACAGTCTAATGTACATGATATTCCTGCAGATATGAAAAATTATATTGCTGCAGCCATAGAGCAGGCCATGACTGCTATTCCGCATTCAAATAAATGTAAAAGGTCTTTCCAAACTTCTCATAAATCTGATGAAATTTGTATTGATCGACAGCATACGGAAGTATCTTCTACTGATGAGGATTTCTCTGGCTCAGAGGATCCTGCTTCAGAGACTGAAATTGACAAATCTACTTTTCTTTTTAAGAATGAATATATTTGTTCTTTATTAAAGGAAGTATTGTTTACTTTGGGTATTAAGGAGTTTAGTCCTCTTGATAACATAACTAACAAACGTTTGAATTCTGTTCTTAAAACTTCTGAGTTTACTCCTGAAGTTTTTCCTATTCCAGATGCTATCTCTAATATGATTACTAAAGAATGGTCTAAGCCTGGTGCTACTTTTAACCCTTCTTCCAGGTTTAAGCACCTATATCCATTACCTGTGGCCAATTTAGAGTTTTGGGAAAAGTCCCTGGGGCTATTTCCACTCTTGCCAAACATACTACTATTCCTATGGAAGATAGTTCTTCCTTTAAGGATCCTTTAGATAGGAAGATTGAATCTTATCTTAGAAGAGCATATTTAGATACTGGCTATATTCTTAGACCTGCTATTTCTATGGCTGATGTTGCTGCTGCTTCAACTTTTTAGTTGGACAGTTTAGCACAGCAGTTATCAGCTCCTGAATTGTCTAACATTGTTCTTTTACTTCAACATGCTAATCATTTCATTTGTGATGCTATATTTGATATTATTAAGATGGATATTAAATCTATGTCTTTAGCTATTCTTACTAGAAGAGCTTTATGGCTTAAATCTTGGAATGCTGACATGGGGTCTAAATCTAGTTTACCATCTCTGTCGTTTCAGGGTAATAATTTATTTGGTCCTCAATTGGATTCTATTATCTCCACTATCACTGGGGGAAAGGGAGTTTTTCTCCCCCAAGATAAGAAATCTAAGGGTAAGTTTAAAGCTCCCAATAGTTTTCGTTCCTTTTGTCAGAAAAGAGAACAAAAGACCTCTTCTTCCCTAAGGCCTTTGGTTCTAATTGGAGGCTGGATTTGGTTTCTTATACGGCTTGGAATAATCCAAGCCGTATAAGAAACCAAATCCAGCCCCTAAGACTGCATGACGGTGCGGCCCTCAAACCAGTTCCCTGGTGGGGGGCAGATTGAAATTATTTCAAGACATTTGGACAGATTCTGTTAAAAATAAGTGGATTCAGGATATTGTTTCTCAAGGGTATTGAATAGGTTTCAGAATAAGACCTCCCATGGGAAGATTCTTTCTTTTCTTCTTAAAAGGGAAGAGTCCAAAAGCTGCATTCATTACTTTTGGGAAATACAGAACCTGGCCACCAGGAGGGGGCAAAGACACCCCCCAGCCAAAGGCTTAAATACCTCCCCCACTTCCCTCATCCCCCAGTCATTCTTTGCCTTTCATCACAGGAGGTTGGCAGAGAAGTGTCAGAAGTTCGAGATACTCTTCACAATGGGACTGGAGTTTTAAGTAGTCTCAGTGAGAGCTTGGCTGAAAGTCTGGAGATGCATGGAGAGTTTTCCTGCGAACCCATCCCAACTCATATTAACAGCTCCTTGGTAATAAGCGTTGACGAGTCTCGCTGCCTACCTTTCTTCACTCAAGTCCATTTCAGAAGCGAGGCTACTATCTGTCACACTTGAAGGGCTGTGTTCCTGTTCCACGGCGTAGATTCCGGTAAGATCGTTTCATTTTATTTTGATATGTGAATGTAATGTTAACGAAACAAGTGGGGTCCCAGTGGGACTCCATTTATCTTAATAAGGAATCATGGGTTTATATCTCCTGAGGGGGGTTATTGAACAGGGGGTATTTTTAATCATGTTTTTTATATGGTTCTATCTGCAAATGTGTAGCTATACTTAGGCTCACGGCCTTTACGGAACATAATGGCCTTCTTTTAATGATGCAATCTTTCCAGATTGCGCACCCTTTTCGTGACTGGCACGGTGCACCTCGTGATGGGTGTGGTTAAGTTGTTTTTCACTTCCGTATGCAGCCTGTGTGTGACCGAAAGAGTCTTGCTCGTGGGTTGTCTGGTTCACAGGAGTTGGTGAGTGCCCCAGCCATTGGGGGTGTTAAAGGGTGCCAGTTAGTTTTGTCATTTTTGTAATCCCAAGATTATGGATGATTCTGATATGCGTGACACGGATGCCTCCAATACGAAGAATGTGTATTGTGATGAATATGAAATGGCCCGGGTAATCAATGCCCATCAGTTATGTTTCGCTTGCCATTCTAGAGTACTCTCTGCTCCCGAAACAGGGAGCTTAGAGTGCGTTGAGCCATCCGCCTCCGAGGTTTTCATGACCCGTGAAGCGAGTGCCCCAGTCCATTTCCCGGCTATACAAGCAGGTGTCCTTATGACCTTTACCCCTTCTCCGGAGGGTGGCTTGTTTCCTCCAGAGGTTACGACACAGTTCAGCATGGCCATTTCTATGGCGCTGAATCATTTAAATCTCCAAAGTGAAGTATTTCTAAGATACTGTCCGTGTTCCGATAACCAGGGCCCGTTGAGCGTGGGATCGCCCGATTTAGTTCAGCCTTCTGGGGAAGCGTTGACCCCTGAGGCTTCAGGGGTCCCTATCTCGGGGCCAGGGTCTTCAGTTGATCCGGCGAGGGATGATTTTGCCTTCCGTTATAGGCTGGCTCGCCTTCGTGTTCTTTTAAGACATGTTTTGACAATGTTGGAGGATCCCAATCCTGGTGGGCCGAGGGATCTCGGTTCTGTTTTTGCAGACATCATCATGGTTCTTCAGGTTCCCAGGAACTGTTATTCCACTCTTTGGAGTGTGTGACCTATGTGGTCTGGTGTGCCGAGTGATTAATGATTTGCTTTTTACTCGAGGTTCTTCCAGACGCTGACTCTTTAGCCTATTAAGCATTTTATTGCGGTGGTGGAGTTTCCTTCCTTCCCGCTTTGGGTGGATCATATGGTCTGGATGCGCAGGCATGTTTTTTTCTCTGCTCAGAGTTGTGTTACTCTAAGATTTGGTGTGCAGGGTTTCCCTGCCTTCTGTGGGGAGCTGCGAAGCTCCAGCCTTTGCCTGCTTAAGGAAGATTTTAGAAGATAGATCCTTCAAGGCTATCTGGCTTTTGTCTCTTCCATTACCCTTGGTCTGACCATGGTCTTGACGTTCAGGTGTTTTTCCAACCTCGTTGCAACTTAAGCCTTGGGGCTTGTCAGCGAAGAGGCGAGGTCGGTTACGGAGGGCCGCCCTTCTAGGGTCAGTTAGTTGACCATTTATCCTCAATGCTCCATTAGGGGTTTCGTGGGCGGTGTCTTAAGTTTGATTCTCTGGGACCGGTTAGGTAGCTCAGTTGGTAAATGCCCTTACTACAAAAAGCCTGTTTAAAAGATCCAAGGTCACAGGTTCAAATCCCAGCAGGGCCGACTCAGCCCTTCATCCTTCTGTGATCCATGTGCCCTGGGTGCTGAATCTTAGATCGTTAAGGAAGCCCTTTGTGACTCCTGGGGTTGTGGCTATTGCTAGATCGCCAAGTCTACAGACTTTAGAGGTGCATTCCTCCTTGTAGGAGGCAGCTTAGGGTTCCTCTGGAATTTGGATCTTCGATTGATTCCTTTTTCAAGGAACATTACCAAGGTTCGTGTCTCTCCTTGGATGGGTGTGGAAGGTTTGATCTCACACTAGATGTTGTGGTCCCACGGGCCTCTCTCCGTAGAGGCTGGGGCTCTGTGAGAGATACCTTTCGTTTTGTGGCTTAGGTATTCCTTACGGTTCCCTACTGGTCTTCTGGGGCATTTACTCTGTTCCTGTAGACTCCACGTATCTTCATCTGGGTTGGCGATATGGCCGAGGGGTCTCGCATCTATGGTAGAGTGGTTCTCCGTAGTTCCCTTCTCTTCTAGAGTGGGGGTAGGGTTCTCCGGATTCGGAGTTACCTTAGTATTTGGAGCAACCTGTGGGTCTTTTCCCTTCTTGCGTTCCTGAATCCTGGAAGGGGAGTTGCGATGTAGTGACTGGTTCCTCCGTTCCTGCAGTGGGAGGCTGGGGGTTTGATCCCTATGGGGCTCCTGCTATATGTTCGATTCTAATATATGGATGCTGAGGGTCTGAGGGCCTTCTTCCCTTGGGAAGTGTTCCTTGTTTTTAGAAAAGACAGCCGTGCAGGGGGTTTCGTACCCGAGCACAATGTCTATCCTGACTCATGGTAGCATACCATTTGTAGTAACGGTCAGCGGTCTAACCGGGGTCTTTGTTCCTACGTTGACCCTTCCTTTCTCTTCCAGATGTCTGGGACTCTTGTCTTTGGTCTTGAAATAGCCTTTGGACTTGGACCATTATCCTAGAGGGAGATTGGGGGTCGGCTGCTCTGTGCAGGGTTGACCGTTTTCTTTAGAGTCGGTTCTCTTCTTTGTGGGAGGTCTTGGATGTCCTCCTCTTTTCCACTGGAATGTGGTGCTGGAAGGGGACGCTCCTTGGAGCCCGATATTCGGAGGGCTGTGTGCCCTTTGAAGGATTGCAGTTGAATCCAGCTACAGCTATTGCACTTTGAGGGTGTAACCAGCTACAGCTAATTGCACTTTGACTGGTTGTAAGCAAGCTTGAAACGTCTTTCGGGGTTTTGGTTTAGCAACGGTGAGTCAGCTTTCTACCTGGAAGCTGGTCATTGGGAGTTCCTGTTCAGTTGGTTGGTGTTCTTTTTGCAGAACGCTTCACTAGCTGCTGTGATAGTTATTCTATTTCTGCTGTCTCCGCGATCTAGCTTGCAGATTTAGATCTAATATGAGGCAATGGGAAACTCATGGTTTTCCTAGAGTACCTTTTGGGTATGGTACAGGGTCAGGGATATGAGGGTGTTCCTCAAGTCCTTTTTGGGACATGTTTCCCTGTGTATGGATCTCTTTTTCTTCGTTCCTTGTGTTTCTAGGGAGTTCGTCTCCCTGGGCGTTGCTATTGTACGACAACCATGGGTTCTATTTTCTGCAGAGAGGAATGATCCTTTGGATTTTTCATGAGACTCTGTTCTCCTTTTTTGGGGGCAGATAGCTGTCCTTGTCTTGGCCGGGTACCTTCATGGGAGTCGTGATCCACGGGGCTGACTCAGGTTATTTAGGCTTGACAGACTCTGGGACTGAGTAGTTTAGTTCGACTTTGCCGGCGGTGTAGCTAATGTGCAGTTAACTGGGCTTCGGGTTTTCATTTGTGTTGTCTATATTTTTTTTAAGGTGTCGAGTAATCAGGCTGTGGTGCCTTTTGAAGGGGCTGCCTTTTGTACCCACCCATTGTTTGCATTCAGTGTCCTCTAGCTTGGGTATTCTTTTCCCAAAAGTAATGAATACAGCTGTTCCTATGATTTGCATTTCTAGACGAACATTTTCAGTTTGTAGCTCTTCCTTTTGGTCTGGCAACAGCTCCCAGAATTTTTTCAAAGGTCCTGGGAGTATTGTTGGCGGTGCTTCGATTGAAGGGTGTTGCAGTGGCTCCTTATCTGGACGACATTCTAGTTCAGGCTCCATCTTTTCAACTAGCAAACTCCCACACAGAGTTGTTGTCTTTTCTGCGCTCCCACGGTTGGAAGGTGAATTTAGGAAAAAGTTCCTTAATTCCGGCTACAAGAGTGGTATTTTTGGGGACCATTATAGATTCTCTAGAGATTACCTTTTTTTTCTGACAGAAGCAAGGAAGTTAAAGATTTTCAATACGTGTCTTGCTCTTCAATCCTCATTCCGTTTGCTCGGTTCCATCTCAGACCTCTGCAGTTATGCTTGCTCAGGCAGTGGAATGGGGATTATGTGGATCTATCTCCAAAGATTGTTCTAGATCAGATGTCCAGAGATTCTCTTCCATGGTGGGTGTCTCAGGATCTTCTCTCTCAGGGAACTTGCTTTCGCAGACCTGCCTGGGTGATTGTAAACATGGATGCCAATTTGCTGGGCTGAGGTGCTTTCTGGGGTTCATTAAGGGCTCAGGGTCTATGGACTCGGGAGGAGTCCGTTCTTCCAATAAATGTTTTGGAACTGAGAGCAATTTTCAATGCTCTTCTAGCCTGGCCTCAGCTGGCTTCAACCCAGTTTATCCGGTTTCAGTTGGACAACATAACGTCAGTGACTTACATCAATCATCAGGGAGGAACTCAGAGTTCCTTGGCCATGACAGAGGTAGCCAAGATTATTCAGTGGGCGGAGATTCACAACTGTAGTCTGTCTGCTATCCACATTCCAGGGGTGGACAATTGGGAAGCGGATTTTCTGAGCAGACCGACTTTTTATCCGGGGTAATGGGAGCTTCATCCAGAGGTATTTTCCAACTTGATTCTCAGTTGGGGCAGCCGGAGTTGGATCTCATGGCATCTCGTCAGAATGCCAAGCTCCCGAGGTACGGGTCGAGGTCAAAGGATCCTCAGGCTTTTCTGATAGATGCTCTGGCAGTTCCTTGGACTTTCAGTCTGGCATATGTGTTCCCTCCGTTTGCTCTTATTCCTCGGGTCATTGCTCGGGTCAAACAAGAGAGGGCATCAGTGATTCTCATTCCTCCGGCGTGGCCTCGCTGAATCTGGTTTGCAGATCTGGTGGAGATGTCTTCCTTTCCACCTTGGTGTCTTCCATTATGGAAGGACTTGCTTCTGCAGGGTCCCTTCCTTAATCAATATTTTGTTTCTCTGAAGCTGACTGCTTTATTATAAGATTTTGCGTAAATATTTGTATTGGTATGAATCCAAAGGCTACTCGTGGAGTAGAGTTAGGATTTCTTGGATTTTGTCTTTTCTCCAGGAGGGTTTGTAGAAAGGTTTATCTGCTAGTACCCTGTGAACGGTCAAATTTCTGCTTTATCTATTTATTGCACAAGCGCCTGGCGGATGTGCCAGATGTTCATTCTATTTGTCAGGCCTTGGTTAGAATTCAGCCTGTATTTAGGTCTACTACTCCACCTTGGAGTCTTAATTTGGTTCTTTAACAGGCTCCGTTTGAACCTATGCATTCTTTGGATATTAAGATGTTATCTTGGAAGGTTTTGTTTCTGGTGGCTATTACTTCGGCTCAAAGAGTTTCAGAGATTTCAGCCTTACAGTATGAATCGCCTTTTCTTATTTTTCACTCTGATAAGGTAGTTCTGTGTACTGCCTTGGGTTTTCTTCCCAAGGTTGTTTCTAATAAGAATATTAATCAAGAGATTGTTGTTCCTTCTTTGTGTCCTAATCCTTCTTCTCATAAGGAGCATTTGTTGCGCAACCTGGATGTGGTTCGTGCATTGAAATATTATTTGCAGTCGACTAAGGATTTTCGCCAGTCTTCTTCTTTATTTCTTGTCTTTTCTGGGAAGCGTAAGGGTAAGAAAGATACGTCTACTTCTCTTTCTTGTTGGTTGAGGAGTGTTATTTGCTTGGCATATGAGACTGCTGGTCAGCAGCCTCCTGAGAGAATCACGGCTCATTCCGCAAGGGCTGTTTTTCGCTTCTTGGGCTTTCAAAAATGGATCTTCTGTAGATCAATTTTGCAAGGCTGCGACTTGGTCATCTTTGCATACTTTTTCTAAATTTTCTAAATTTGATACTTTTACATCAGCAGAGGCTTCTTTTGGGAGAAAAGTTCTTCAAGCAGTGGTGCCTTCTGTTTAGGTTAACTGTCTTGTCCCTCATTTATCATCCGTGTCCTCTAGCTTGGGTATTGGTTCCCAACAGTAATTAAGATGATCCGTGGACTCACTTTGTCATTAGAAAGAAAACATAATTTATTCTTACCTGATAAATTTCTTTCTTTCTTTCTTGACACGGTCCACGACCTGCCCTGTTTTTCAGAAAGTTTGCTTTTCTATAAACTTCAGGTACCTCTGCAACTTAGATTACTTCCTTTCTCCTTTCCCTTTGGTCGAATGACTGGGGATTGTGCATAGGGGGAGTGGTATTTAACAGCTTTAGCTGTGGTGCTCTTTGCCTCCTCCTGCTGGTCAGGAGTGATATTCCCAACAGTAATTAAGATGATCCATGGACTCACCGTGTCAAGAAATCAATAAATTTATCAGGTAAGAATAAATTATGTTTTTAGAACTCTGTGCTATTTTTAGAGCTCTTCAGGCGTGGCCTCTATTGAAGAGAGAACTTTACATTCGTTTTCAGACAGACAGTATCACAACAGTGGCAGATGTCAATCATCAAGGACGGACTCGCAGTCCTTTAGCAATGAAAGAAGTATCTCTGATATTTTTTTGGGTGGAATCCAACTCTTGTCGAATTTCTGCGATTCATATCCCAGGTGTAGACAGTTGGGAAGCGAATTATCTCACCCGTCAGACTTTACATCCAGGGGAGTGGTCTCTCCACCTAGATGTTTTTTCATCATGTACAGATGTGGGGTCTTCCAGAAATAGATCTGATGGCCTCTCTTCTAAACAAGAAGCTTCCCAGATACCTTTCCAGGTCCAAGGAATGTCAAGCGGAGATGGTGGATGCTTTAGTAGTTCCTTGGTTTTACCAACCTGCTTACATTTTTCCGCCTCTGGTTCTTCTTCCAACGGTTATCTCCAAGATCATAATGGAACAATCTTATGTGTTTCTGATAGCACCAGCATCAATGGTTTTGGTATGCAGATCTTGTTCTGATGTCCAGTTGCCAACCTTGGCCACTTCCTTTAAGGCTAAACCTTCTGTCTCAAGGGCCATTTTTCCATCAGGATCTGAAATCTCTAAATTTGAAGGCATGGAAATTGCACGCTTAGTGCTTAGTCATAGAGGTTTCTCTGACTCTGTGATTAGCACTATGATACAGGCTTATAAGTCTGTTTCAAGGAAGATTTATCATCGGGTTTGGAAAACCTAAATTTCATGGTGTTCCACTCATGATTATTTTTGGCATTCTTTCAGTATTCCTAGGATTTTACAGTTTCTTCAGGATGGTTTGGATAAAGGGTTGTCTGCAAATACAAAAACATTTACTAAATGTTACCATTTTGATGTGTTGGCTTCTTCAGGCAGCTGTCTCAGTTTAATTCTAGTGCCTTTGATTTGAGTTTTTTAAAATGTTTTAAGAAAACTTAATTATTTTTTTGGATTTAATTTCTCAGTGGATATAGCTGTTTTTTGTATCCCTCCCTCTCTAGTGACCCGTGGACTTCCACATCTTGGGTATTATATCCCATATGTCACTAGCTCATGGACTCTTGCCACTTACATGAAAGAAAACATAATTTATGTAAGAACTTACCGGATAAATTCATCTCTTTCATAGTGGCAAGAGTCCATGAGACCCACCCTATTTTTTTTGTGGTTATGATTTTTTTTGTATAAAGCACATTATTTTCCAGTTCCTCTTTTTATATGCTTTTTACTGCTTTTTTTACACCTCACTACTTGGCTATACGTTAAACTGAGGTATGAGTGGGGTGGGAGGTGTATTTATAGGCATTTTGAGGTTTGGGAAACTTTGCCCCCTCCTGGTAGGAATGTATATCCCATACGTCTCTAGCTCATGGACTCTTGACACTATGAAAGAACTTAATTTATCAGGTAAGTTCTTACATAAATTTTACTAAGGTAGTTGGACGATGCCTAGATCCCATCATTCCTTTTAGTAGGGAAGAATGTTTCTTTTTTTTTTAAAGGTCATATTTTATCTTCTTTCTCTCCAGTTTTCAGTCTCGCTCTTAGATTTTAAACATCCAGAGATGTACTTTGCTTTCAGAATTCATTACAGCATGTAAGTTTAAAGGGACATAAAACCCAATTTTTTTCTTTAATGATTTAGATAGAACATAACATTTTAAACAACTTTCTAATTTACTTCTTTTATCAAATTTTCTTAGTTTTCTTGTTATCCTTTGTAGTAAAGCAGAAATGTAAGCTCACGAGTGTGCACGTGACTGCAGCACTATATAGCAGCAGTTTTGCAACAATGTTATACATTAGCAGGGGCCCTAGATGGCAGCACTATTTCCTGTCGTGTAGTTCTTCAGGCATGTGCACGCTACCTAACTAGGTATCTCTTCAACAAAGAATAACATGAGAATGAAAAAAAATTGATAATAGATAGATAATAATAGATAATAAATTGGAAACTTTTTAAAAATTGTTTTCTCTATCTGAATCATGAAAGAATTTTTTTTCGGTTTAATGTCCCTTTAACACTAGCGACACCCCAACTCTGTGTATTTATCCATGCAAATTCATAGTTAAATAATCACTCAGAAGCCACAAAGCTCTGCTGGTCCTGAGCTGCTTTGGTGAGATTATTTAACACCTCTTGTCAGTATTGTTAGGTCCCTCAAAGGATTTTAGAAGGGTATATTTTAGCTTGTATGCTGTTTATCTTGCTTAGCAGAGTTCTGGGTGTGAAGAAGACACATGCATTATGTTACAAAGCTAAAAAAAAACTGATTTTGTTGAGATTTCTCTCCATCAAGCCCATTGAGTTGGGGTGTTGATAGCGTTAAGATGACACGCTTTGTACTTTTTCATTATTATGGCCCTTTTTAAACTGCTGTAAAAATGTATCTGTATATTGTAATTGAGTTTTGTTGTTGCATTTATTACAATATTATATTGTACCCTGTTTGCACATGTAATCTGTGATTATTATTCAGCTGTTAATTCCTTGTAATACTCACAAAAGATTAATAAAAACATGCTTTGGGTTACGTGCTTGGTTTCTGTCTGGACAACCCCATTAAAAGGAGCTAGTCTTTCTGGTGAGTGCTATGTATGGAATTGAGACATGATAGGGAAGATTTCATTTCCATTTATACATATTAGTAGCTTTGTATATGGGCCACTAGTACACTTATGCAACAAGCTGATGCAGTTATGTGCTTGATCTAATATTGTATTTGTATTATTGTCTGTGAATCAACATGTGCACCACTGTTTATTAGTTTCCCCAAAAGAAAAAGATAGAAAAGCGCAACATTAAAATTACGGTCTCTCAGCTCACCACAATGGTTACACTATTGTGAACCTGGTAGCCTCCCTGAGACCGTAATTTTTAAAGTTATATTGGACTTGTAGTTTTATATAATACGTGCCTCAGTGTACGCCTTTCATTCACACTATCAACTGTGGAATTTGACTTGAAAGGGTTGTGAAGCACATGGATGATTGGATTTGCTCTCTCTGACAGCTTAGAAGGAGGCGAACACGTCAGACGCTGAAGCAAGCTTCATGGTTGTATACAACCGATGTGCACTGTTTTAATGTTTATTCTGTGAGTAGCACTCTGGGAAGGGGCTGCCAATAAAATTGGGTATGCCATCTACACTTAGAGCGTGTTGCGCTTTTCTATCTTTTTCTTTGTAGTTACGATTTGACGAGTCTGTGATGGGACTTTTTTGAGGAGCTGCATCATTTACACGCTGGATTTATGGGACTATATGAACTCCCTCTCCTAAAACCAAGTAATTTTGTATCTTATTAACACGATACAGGATTTAACGATCATAGGCACCCTCATTAATACAGGCATTGCAGGGAGTTAAACGATCTGTGATCTCATAATTGTGAAATATATGTAAAGCAGTAGCGCACTGTTTGTTTTTTCTGTATTGCTTATTAGTTTCACACTTGCAGGTTGCACATGTAGATCTGTAATTGTTGATCTATTGTGGGTTACTGCTAATATCTGTAAATGACAAAATGTAGTACCATAAATAAATAATTATATGTGAAACTGCATTTTCTTTCTTTTTTTATTGTATTACATTATCATTTGTTTTTTGTTTACAGAAACAACAGAGTTCCTTATCAGTCTGGATCCTATCTCTGCACTGAATAATAAGGATGACATTTTTATGTTATGTCCAAGCTTCTTGCAGAAGACCAAAATTCATGTAAATATCAAGTAATAGCAGGTACTTCAGTAAAGTGATTGTTTTTTTTTCTTCAAATTACTGTAGCAGTCATTTGTAACCAAAAATAATAATTAAATGTGTTTTCTATTTTCTGATATCAATGGGACTGATAAGGAATTGATTTGCTAATTAGTTCTGTACAATAGTCCATGTGCAAAGTATATGAAACATAGTGGGTTGTCTGTCATTCAAATACATTTAAAAATGTGTTCTGACTATTTAGTATAGTTTCTATGTTTAAAAAGTAGACTCTCGTACCATAAATAATGACCCTAACGGGACATTAAACTCAAAATGTTGTTCCCCATAAAGGGCTAGATTCAGAGTGGAGCAATCCAGCTGGCAAGTTATCTTCGCTAGACGGAGGATTTTTGTGGGCGTCGGGTTGTGCTCGTATTAAAAGCTGAAAGTAAAAAGTTTGCGTGTGAGCGTAAACTCGACACTTGCAAAGCGTTGAACTGTGTTAACGTATTGTTCCATAGACTTCAATGGAGCAAGAAAACTGCAAAAAAAAAACAACCTAACACCCATACTCGCATGTTAACACGATTTTGTATATATATATATATATATATATATATATATATATATATATATATATATATATATATATATATATATATATATATATTTGCGGGACTGTAATTGGGCTGGGTCAAACTGATATGCATCAGGATATTTTTTCTCTGTGAAAAGGCATAGAGTGCTAAAAGAGTATGCACCCTAAGTGGCACTGAAAATGATCAGGCATGGAAGTTATTCTAGCTTTTGTTCTGTCTCAGCTGAGTGCATCTTTTATTTATACAAATTGCTCTTAGGTCTCCTCAAGAGTAATGAGGGAATCCAGACGTGGACTCCTTGCACACATGCCCTAGAGAGATGCAACTGCACCTCACTGACAAGGCCCACAGAAGGCCGAAACATATGTCTGGGGTTTGTTGTTTCTCTTGTTCAGAAAAGAATTGCCTGGTATATCGGCACTGGACTGTCATTGGGCAGGGTCAGACTGATATGCTACAGGATATATTTTTCTTTCATGTAATTAGCAAGAGTCCATGAGCTAGTGACGTATGGGATATACATTCCTACCAGGAGGGGCAAAGTTTCCCAAACCTCAAAATGCCTATAAATACACCCCTCACCACACCCACAAATCAGTTTTACAAACTTTGCCTCCTGTGGAGGTGGTGAAGTAAGTTTGTGCTAGATTCTACGTTGATATGCGCTCCGCAGCAGGTTGGAGCCCGGTTTTCCTCTCAGCGTGCAGTGAATGTCAGAGGAATGTGAAGAGAGTATTGCCTTTTTGAATTCAATGATCTCCTTCTACGGGGTCTATTTCATAGGTTCTCTGTTATCGGTCGTAGAGATTCATCTCTTACCTCCCTTTTCAGATTGACGATATACTCTTATATATACCATTACCTCTACTGATTCTCGTTTCAGTACTGGTTTGGCTTTCTACTACATGTAGATGAGTGTCCTGGGGTAAGTAAGTCTTATTTTCTGTGACACTCTAAGCTATGGTTGGGCACTTTTATATAAAGTTCTAAATATATGTGTTTAAAAATTTATTTGCCTTGATTCAGGATGTTCAACGTTCCTTATTTTCAGACAGTCAGTTTCATATTTGGGAATATGCATATGGATAATCAATTTTTTCATCAGGATAAGGCGGTGTTGCGAACTTCTTTTAAATTTTTACCTAAGGTTGT